>NC_134354.1:121156150-121291150 GCF_048569485.1 Anomaloglossus baeobatrachus
ACATGATTCTCCATGTCAAAATGATTATGGCAATTACCAAACAAGTCTAGATTTGTTATTTTAGTGCTGAAATGAAAGAAAAAAAATGTAGTTACCATTTTCTGAAAATTTTATTTTTTTTATACTCTGATGATGGAGGTGATATACTTATTGATACCTAATGATTATTGGTTGCCTTTCATCGCATTTTTTTATTTATTTATTTATATAATTTTTATATAGGGGGATGTCACAAACTACAAACAGCAGTTCTGGCTTCTGATTTCTTCTTTTCAGCACTGGACAGTTTAAATATTTCTATATCTTGATGAGTTTAACTTTTCCGGACACATTTAGACAAAATGTTTTAGTTCATTAATCACAATATTTCATGTACAGTATTACTGAAATTAAAAAATGTATATTATTTTCCTACAGGTACAACATAAACCTGTGCCCTGTGGAAATGGGGAACAAAGTTTATTTTTGACAGCAATTGAAAACTCATGGGTGCACAATCGTAGAAAGAAGAGGGATCGAATGAGACAACTAAGAGAGGTACCTCGAGCTCCTGATCAAAATTTCCTGCTAACTCAGAAGGCTGAAACACAAGCTGAAGATGAAGAGACCTCAGTAAAATCAGCAACCTTAGATGAAAAAAATCTTTCTACTTCAGGCAGTGGTGATACTGCAGCTTTGCCTGAAGACATTGCTCCCGAATCTATGGAGGAGGACTCCAGACCATTGCCAGAACAGGTGGAGGACTCCTCTACCCAAGATCAGGTCACTGAAGTTGATGAACGTGATTCTTCTGAACAAGCCAGCAAAGTCCCAACAGAATCGCCACAACCTGTCAGTAGCAGCAACTCTCCCTTTCTTTTCAAATGTGTAATGAATATTAAGAAGGAGGCCACCACTGTATTGGTAGAGTTGCACTGGGTGGAAGGCCACAACAGAGACTTAATGAACCAACTGTGCACACATTTGAGGAACCAGATTAGTAGACTTACCAGGAGTTAGTTCCTGTGTAATCATTCAATGCTTATGTTTCTGTTTTCTCATGTTTTTACTTTTACAACATTTTTTTTAACTCCTAGAATTCTTATATAACACTTTCTCTGTGCCAGAATGTTATTCTTTACACACTGTGTACTAATGTGAATTTGTCACCCCATTATTTACCAACTTAGCCAGTGTCATTTAAATAAAACCAGGCAAAGAATTAATAATGTGTGCTTCCACAATGGTTTGTCATAGGCTTTATGTTAATATTTAACTTTTTGTTATTTAAAATTGCTGCTACTTTAGATATATAAAGTAGCAGCAAAGGTGACAACAGGAAAAATAACTCACTTTCTTCCTGCGGCAGTGTTTTAATAGTGTAAGTAGTGTAAGACAGAAATCTATTCTGAAATTAATTTTAAAGGGATGGGTTATCATATCTATTTACAAGAAGCCAGAGAGGATGTCTTTCTCTAATTCCTGGACATAAATATTAGAAGTCCATGTTCGAATCTCACAATACTTTCCCTCATTATCTGCTTTCTGTGTGTGACCTTCTTATTTGCTCTTCTTTTTTCTGCTGCGCACACAATCTTCTCCATGCATCCTTCATCCTCAAGAACTTGATGTCCCAACACATCAAATTTCCCCCACTGTAGAAAATTTCTGTCTACTAGGTTGAAAGAGGGCAATTTTGGCTCTTATTTTGTTACTGGTGCTCCCCTGAGTATTGTTTTTGTTTTGTTTTTTTTTTTAATCTGCCATGTAGTTCAGGGATATGGGCCTTTTTACTTAGTGCTAATTATTTTACTCTGTACCAATGGGGCGGTGCTCACAGGATTTTCTGCAGGTAATATCTTTAGGCTGCGCTGTATAGTCTTTGGTAAAATCCATAAAAGTTCATATTACATAAAAAGGCCGATATCTCTGGGTTCATATTAAATAACAGAATAATTTGGGAGCAGCAAATCTAAAATATGAGCAAAAACTGTCCACTTTTGACCGATTGACAAGTCCTTTTTAAAACCCTCAAAAGCAACCCAAAAACTTACCTTTTGAGAAAAGCTTACAACTAGTGATGGGCAGACCCTGACTGCAAAAGTCCTGATCCGTGCGAGTTCAAAAGAACATGAGCACTGACCCCAGGCTCAGAGTTCTTAGGGAATTCTGGGTAACTATCCAGGTCTAGCCACCCATGTAATAAAAAATAAATAAAAACAGATAAGAATAAAGAAAGTGCTTCATACTTACCGGTCTCCACTCATTATCTTCATGCATATGCACTGCTTCCCCTGCCGACCAGCTGTCCCAGTGTCTCTGGTTGCAGTCAGATGCGCCCCCACCCTGTGTGAAAGCGTGTCTACCTGCTCTCAATCAGAGGCACTGTGTGTGTCTAGATTGGTGTAAAAATAGGCATGGGGCCCCTCGTTTTATGATAACTAGCACAGATAAAGCATATGGCTACAGGCTGAAGCCCTCAGCCGTGCGCATTATCTTGGCTCTGTATCAAAATAAGGAGAATAAAATAGTAATTTAAAAAAAAGGGTGCGGTTCCCCCCAATTTTGATATTCAGCCATGGTAAAGCCAACTGCTGGGGGCTGATATTCTGAGGCTGGGAAGACCCATGCTTATTGGGCCCCCCAGCCTAAAAGTAGCAGTCCGCAACTGCCCAGGATTGTCGCATCCATTAGATGCGACAAGGTTGGAACTTTACCCAGCTCATTCCAATTGCCCTGGTGCATTGACAATCTGAGTAATAAAATACAAAAAAACCTTATTTGAAATAAAGGATTTTTTTTGTGTTTATCTCTTTTCACTTACATATTAGCCTGGTAAAGTGCCAGGATTATAGCATCTAATTGATGCAACACTCCTAGGGAGCTGCAGGCTGCTAGTTTTTTATTGGGGGACCCAACAAGCATGGGTCTCCCTAGCCTGAAAATACCAGCGCCAAGCTGTCGGCTTTATCATGGCTAGGTATCAAAATTGGGCACGCTGTTTTTTAAAATGTTTTATTTAAATAATTAACAAAAAAAGTCGCATACTGTCTCATTTTGATACACAGCCAAGATAAGCGCACGGCTGGGGGCTGCACCCTGTGCACCCTGTATCTGTATGCTTTATCTGCACTGTGTATAATAATATTATGCCAATTTTTTTTATTTATTTTTACAGCAATAGACACACAAAGCACCTCTGATTGAAAGCAATCAGACATGCTGTTACACAGGGAGGAGGCATGTCTGACTGCAACCAGAGATGCAGGAGGAAAAGCAGTGCATAAATATGATGTTTGTGAGTAACCCTGGAAGTAGTGTCAGAGCCGCGTGGGAGACCTGCGTATCTGCGAGTCCGCCCATCATTACTTACAACCTAAAATACCCTCATCCTATTTTGTAGATGTTAATCTCTGTCTCTCCCTCCCTCCTGTGGAAAGAACGGTCTTATAGATGTAACCTTGTTCTTGTAACTCAGTAAACACTACTAGAAGACCAGTATCTAAACTGACATCACTTTTGATGATGGTGTCACTATGCTCCATCCTGCCCATTCTTCCCCCACTTTAGCAGAGCTAGCCCTGAGTGACTGGAAAATACCAAATGCCTCAAAAATTTTGTTCAAATATTTAACAATTTTTCTTTGTGTTTTACGCCTAGAAAACCGGTGTAAACACTTTCATGAATCAATGCTTGTTTTACACTCAACCTTTGCCAGAATGTCGTTGGGGAATCAATAAATGAGAAAATAATAAATATAGATGTGCAGGGGGAGAAAAGAGACTAATAATATTGATGTAATAAAATACATAAATGTGCAGGCTCAACAATGAAAAAATGGAATGGCTTTAGTGTAAACCATATACAAGCCACAAGATAAAAAGTTCTCAAACAGGTTAAAAGTCAACACGTTTTTTGGTTCACCATTTCCTTTTCCTCGAGAGTAGGAAAGGGAAATGATGAAATGCATTGTGGCTTGTATGTGGTCTACAATTAAACCTTTACATTCTATTGTATTGCACATTTATGAAGTCTGAACAGCTACATGTGGCGATCCATGATACATTTCTTGGTGAGGTCAGTCCCACTTCCTCCAACAGTTTGTCTATTTTACCATTATTTGTGTTGCTATAGGTGCTACATCATTATTATTATTAGTGTCTTTTCTTCACCTTTGCTTCCTTGTATTTTTTCTTTTCTCATTTAGATTTGATGTCAACAACCAATCTTTTTTTTTTCTTCCTATAAACTGTTGTTATTCATATTTAGTAACATTACAAAACAAAAAGCAATCAGCCAGCAGAAAATCAATTACAAAGCAAATATCAGAATTCAGCAATCCACATGTCTATATGATCAATATTAAACAGACCTAAACCAATGCGCTGCATTATATCTTGTAAATTCCACTAATAAGAAACCTAAAGAAAGCGGAGAACAACTTTTTAAAGAAGCCAAGAAGAAAAAGCTAGAATTAAGTACAAAGAAAATACACAAGAAAGCAGGGAAAGAGGGGGGAAAAAAGGGGGATGCATACCATTTACCAGGCACCTGAAGGGATGCAGACTTGCAGCCTCTCCTGCTATCTAGGTAAGGACAACGTCTTGAACTCCGCCGAGTCCCAAAACATAATCCATTCTTGCCACGTTGTATAATAGGAGTCCATATTTGCTTTAATAGCTGCTGAGATCCTCTCCATCCTACACAGAAAATCTATTTCTTTTATCCAATCTACTATTGGTGTCGACTTAGAGCGCCAATACCTAGGGATGATGAGGCTCATCGCCATCAGAAAATGCCTCAGAATCCCCTTTTTGATGCATTCGAATGAGCTTGGCAGCATTGAAAGGAGGCCTATTTGTGGTGTTTTTAACAAAGCATGTCCATCAGGACATGTGTATAGAATATAGAGATCAAAAGTTATATCCCACAGTCTGTATATTTGTGGACCGTCCTACCAAATGTGACACATTGCACCTTGTGTTACCTGACAGATCCTGCACAGCGGGGAGACCACATCACTGTAGGTCCGCCGGGCATCTATACCATCTTGAAAGAATATTAAAAAAATTTTGCAGAATGTGTGCAGATCAAGGCTCGATCCCATTGATCATGAGACAATCATTTACAGATATCCTTCCCAATTCTACTACAAACCATGGTCTGGGCTCTTGGTATTACGCTATCAGAATAGAATACAGTTGTGAAATAGAGTGCAGCTGCGGTGAGTCCTGTAGCAGCAGGAATTCCAGAGGGATCAATTCTAGTCTGTGCCCTAAGTGCGACCTGCAGTTCATGAGAAAGAATCATAACTGTAGGTAGGAGAGCCACGAAAGATTTTCCCTCGGATAAGTGTCCCTTAGCTCATTCAATGTCCTCAGCGGACAAGATATTGTGCAATCTGAGATTGGGATTTAAATTCCATACCATAAAGATATCCACCCCTACACCTGGACGAACGTCTGGGTTGTTAAAGTCCTAGGGCCGGCTATTGAGGAGATCCCATAACGGCAATAAGTGGCACGTCAAAAAGGAAAGTTTGCTTATTCCACTACTGGACTGCCTGTAAATCCAGGGCAAAGAGGTAAAGATAGTTGTGACATAGCCTATTCTATCGCAACCTACTGCTTTCCACGGACACTATGAAACCAGTCCACCATCCTAACCAATATGGCTGCATAATAATAGCTCCTAGAATCAAGCAGACTAGTTCCCCTTTAGCTGTAGGTCGATATAGCAGCTTACGGGCAAAACTCGGTTTGGCAGTGCCCCAAATAAATTTGCTACAAACTCTAGTTGCTTAAAAAAGGACTAAGGCAAGGGGATCGGTACTGCCTGAAATATACATAGAAGTTTAGGAATCACGTTCATTTTTAAAACATTAATTCTTCCAAACCATGATAGGGTAGCTTTATTAAAATCCTGTAAATCTTTTTTAATTTTTGTTAGAAGTGTTCTATGGTTATGATAGAAAAGTTGTGTAGAACAATAACGCCCAGTATGAACAGTTCAGTCGCGGTGGGAGGTGCACTATTTTCGTGTATATTCAAGGGTCTCATTAAGAGTCGCATCATTGTATTAAGAAACTCTCTTAATACACTATATAACCTACATCTATATTCCTTACAAATAACTAGAGTCTCTTGGCTTAGCTGATCACAACTGATGTAAAATAACTTTAACCTTTTCCTATCATGAGTTCCCCCGGGGAGTAACAGTCAAAATAATCCCAAAGGCAATTACCAGTCTTGCGGCGCTCCTGCTACCAATGGTTGAACAAATTGGATGATTTTTGGTCATATGACTGGACCAATATACAAATAAGTAAAGAGATATTTTATTTGTACATTAAAATATGGTTAATTACACAACGCGTTTCGGCTCGGATGTTTTATCCTTCAGCATTCTTCAGGTATAATTGAGAGAAAATTATACCTGAGGGCTGAAGGATAAAACATCTGAGCTGAAACACGTTGTATAATTAACCATATTTTAATGTACAAATTATTATTATTATTATTATTATTTATTATTATAGCGCCATTTATTCCATGGCGCTTTACAAGTGAAAGAGGGTATATGTACAACAATCATTAACAGTACAAGACAGACTGGTATAGGAGGAGAGAGGACCCTGCCCGCGAGGGCTCACAGTCTACAAATAAAATATCTCTTTACTTATTTGTATATTGGTTCAGTCATATGACGAAATATCATCCAATATGTTCAATCATTGCTAGCAGGAGCGCCGCAAGACTGGTAATTGCCTTTGGAACTTCTTTCACGAAGTGGACCTGCTGGAGGGCTCCTCTATAGTATCCAGTGCGATTGCTGCATACTGCACCATGATCCTATTGGAAAGTGGATCAACTCTTTTTGGATTATGCCAGGCTTTCTAACCTCTGAACCAGGTGAGAGTTCCACTATTTCAACACATATATATATAAAAAAGCTCACTACACTCCGATTGGCGCCGCCTTTGTCTCTTTCTATCTTTCCCTGTCTCCAGGGTATTTAGTCAAAATCATCCGTTAAGCTCCTTTGTCTCCTTGCAAGGGACATCACACCGATGAGTGGCAACAAATATCTTCTTCTGCCAATGGGTTTGAGCAGATTCCGTTTTCACTACCAAGTGCTGGAATAAATATAACTGATGACGACCTATAATAGGTTTTCAAAGGGTGAAACAGGAAATTGTATTGGATAGGAAAAGGATAAACAGTTCTGTTACTATATTCAGTTGAGGAATAAAAGTAGAGGAACCAAGTAAACTGAGTGCTTGGTGTGCCTATCAAGTAGGATCTCCTCCTGGGGTCGGCCTCACGGTGTATTAAAGATACCTTGCAGGGCTTTCGCTAGCGCCGTGGCCTGCGTTGCTTCAGTAATTCCACGTACTCTGATGTTATTCCTCCCATTGCAGTTTTTTGTGTCTTCTGTAATAATATCAAAAAGTGCTTCAATTTGTTTAGTGTGTTGGGCCATAATAGTGTGCTGTTCTGCTTGCTCCGTTGCATAATTAGTTGAGGAGGATTCCAACTGTGCTACTCGGAAACTTGGCTCACAGCTGAAGTAAGAGTCTGCCTTATATAGTCTCCATGTGTCAGAAGTAGTCCTCCACGTCTTTTGTTGTAGGAAAGTTCAGTAATTGTACTCACAAGTCCTTGAGGTCCTCAATAAGTGATTCAGCTTGTGAGAGGTTTGTCAAACCCTCCGTCTGATACGACGCGTTGGAAGTGGCCTCAGAGGTGGAAAGAGTGTCCCTGTTGTCTGGCACAGCGGAGTTTACTGCCACATTGAGGTTCTGTTCCTTTTGGGAGTTAGAACTGTCTGTGAAGAATTTTTTTCAATATTTTGTGTTTTATTTACTCTTTTATGCTCTGAATTGGAGGGGGATGGAACAACCAATATTTATTTTAATATCTGTTGAGATGGAAGGGTGCTGTCCTCTAAGAATTTGAATTGGGATTTATATCTTGAAGATGGAGTAACATACCTTTCCATTGTGCACCATGATATCTCCGGGATGGAGTACATGTTGGTGCAGTGTCTACTGATGCCACACATTCAGGGGATTGTATATAATTAATATTGATTTATTACACAGGTCTGCAAAATAAAAATTTTCAAGAGCTGTTTTGGGTATTCCACGTCACCTTTGTTTTTGGGTGTGCTGAATCTGAAAAAGACCACCATTTGTCATAGGACATCACGTTTTCTAACAATTTAGGTAACTGTTAAATAAGGCAATACCTCAAAATAAATGAAAATAACCATATAAAATTTATTTTTTATTACAAATTTCCATGAAAATCATTTTTTTCTCTGACGCCTCATTGGGGGACACAGGACCATGGGTGTTATGCCATCCATGGGAGGACACTAAGTAGATGCAATAAACATTAGCTCCTCCTCTGCAGTATACATTCCCTGGCAGAGCCAGGCTACCTCAGTTTTAGCTTAGTGTCTGTAGGAGGCACATCTCTTCAAGATTTTTTTTTTATTTTTTAGGGGGCGACTGATTCCCTTCGGGGTCCGATCTCCCAACACCATCAACAGGCGGGAACGCGGAGTGTCGTCTCCCCATACCCCCTCCTGCGACGCTGGATCCTGGGCTGCATCTCAGAGCACCACTGGATGACGGTTCCCACAGTCACCGATTTTTCCAGAACCCAGATCAGATGAAACCTTCCTCAGCCTCTCTGGCACAGCAGGCGTCAGACTGCCATCTCCAGCCGGTCATCAGCCTGGACTGAGGCAGTGCCAAGGTGAGATCCTCCCTGACTGATCCCTGATTACAGGTACCTCCACCTGTGGCAGGGGGGTGGCCTCCCAGGGCTCAGGGCTCATCCGCAGCTACAGTGAACTCACATTCATTATTTCCCACAAGGGGCTCCCAGGGTCACCAATAGATTTGCGCCGGCTGGGGGGAGGTGGGGTCTCTTTCTTGCCGTTTTTTTTCAACAGACTCTCCTTTTCGGCGCTCTTTTCAGCACTAAGCCCCACCCCCTTCTTGGCGCTAAACCCCACCCCCTTCTGTGCTGCAATAAGCCACGCCCCCTCAGGAAAGCGCGCTCAGCTCTTCGTGTATTCCTCGTCCAGAGTGGGCTTCCTCCTTGCTGCAGCACTCTGCTACAGCACCACAAGGACACAGGGTCATCGGCTGACTTGGGTGAGATACACCCTTTTTTCATACTCTTCACTCTGCAGATCATTGCTCCTTGTCCTTTGCATACTCCCTGCACAGGCAACATGCTTAATTCAAAGGGTACTAAGAATTCTAAGTCTCATACAGACCATTATTCAGCCTGCACCACCGGCCACACTGAGCTACCACGAAAACACCTTCTTTTAGGTCCGGGGTGGGGAACCTCCGGCCCGCGGGCCGCATGCGGCCCGCCATGACCTTTTATGTGGCCCCCGGGCAGATTCCCGGGGGAGGCAGTGCTCGTGCTGTCACCGCGGTCTTGCTGCCGCCGGCCCTTTAAATCCACACATTGCTGTTTGTGCTGCAATGTGTTCTCCCGTCGGCCAGTGCTTACTTTGTGGGCGGGTCCACAGCAGCCTCACAGCTTCCAGCGTTGTGTGCACGCCCCCTGCCCTCCGGAGATCAGTGCCCGCCCCCTCCCCTCCGGAGATCAGTGCCCGCCTTCTCCTTCTGATGCAGTGTGTCCGGCTCCTGCACTCCGGTGATGTGAATTCAATGCTGCTGTGAGTCCAGCGCCGACCCTCTGCTGCTATGTGCCCTGCCCAATGCTTTGTGCCTCCCCACACCAGTTCTGTAAACCCTCTCCCCCAGAGTTGCATGAAACTCTCAGCACAGTGTGCCCCCCAATGTCCTGTGTGCACCCCTCCCCCAATGTCCTGTGTGCACCCCTCCCCCAATGTCCTGTGTGCAGCCCCCCAATGTCCTGTGTGCACCCCTCCCACAGTCCTGTGTGCAGACCCCCCCCAGTCCTATGTGCACCCCCCACACAATCCTGTGTGCAGCCACCACAGTCCTATGTGCAGCCCATCACCCAGTCCTGTGTGCACCCCTCCCCCAGTCCTGTGTGCAGCCCCCCCCAGTCCTATGTGCACCCCCCACACAATCCTGTGTGCAGCCACCCCACTCCTATGTGCAGCCCATCACCCAGTCCTGTGTGCAGCCCATCACCCAGTCCTGTGTGCACCCCTCCCCCAGTCCTGTGTGCAGCCCCCCAATGTCCTATGTGCTGCCCATCACCCAGTCCTGTGTGCAGCCCCCCCCAGTCCTGTGTGCAGCCCCCCCCAGTCCTGTGTGCAGCCCCCCCCAGTCCTGTGTGCAGCCCCCCCCAGTCCTGTGTGCAGCCCCCCCCCAGTCCTGTGTGCTGCCCATCACCCAGTCCTGTGTGCTGCCCATCACCCAGTCCTGTGTGCTGCCCATCACCCAGTCCTGTGTGCTGCCCATCACCCAGTCCTGTGTGCTGCCCATCACCCAGTCCTGTGTGCTGCCCATCACCCAGTCCTGTGTGCTGCCCATCACCCAGTCCTGTGTGCTGCCCATCACCCAGTCCTGTGTGCTGCCCATCACCCAGTCCTGTGTGCTGCCCATCACCCAGTCCTGTGTGCTGCCCATCACCCAGTCCTGTGTGCTGCCCATCACCCAGTCCTGTGTGCTGCCCATCCCCCAGTCCTGTGTGCTGCCCATCCCCCAGTCCTGTGTGCTGCCCATCCCCCAGTCCTGTGTGCTGCCCATCCCCCAGTCCTGTGTGCTGCCCATCCCCCAGTCCTGTGTGCTGCCCATCCCCCAGTCCTGTGTGCTGCCCATCCCCCAGTCCTGTCTGCTGCCCATCCCCCAGTCCTGTGTGCTGCCCATCCCCCAGTCCTGTGTGCTGCCCATCCCCCAGTCCTGTGTGCTGCCCATCCCCCAGTCCTGTGTGCTGCCCATCCCCCAGTCCTGTGTGCTGCCCATCCCCCAGTCCTGTGTGCTGTCCATCCCCCAGTCCTGTGTGCTGTCCATCCCCCAGTCCTGTGTGCTGCCCATCCCCCAGTCCTGTGTGCTGCCCATCCCCCAGTCCTGTGTGCTGCCCATCCCCCAGTCCTGTGTGCAGCCCAGCCCCGCGTGTGGTGCCTGTGCCCCCAGCCCCGCGTGTGGTGCCTGTGCCCCCAGCCCCGCGTGTGGTGCCTGTGCCCCCAGCCCCGCGTGTGGTGCCTGTGCCCCCAGCCCCGCGTGTGGTGCCTGTGCCCCCAGCCCCGCGTGTGGTGCCTGTGCCCCCAGCCCCGCGTGTGGTGCCTGTGCCCCCAGCCCCGCGTGTGGTGCCTGTGCCCCCAGCCCCGCGTGTGGTGCCTGTGCCCCCAGCCCCGCGTGTGGTGCCTGTGCCCCCAGCCCCGCGTGAGGTGCCTGTGCCCCCAGCCCCGCGTGAGGTGCCTGTGCCCCCAGCCCCGCGTGAGGTGCCTGTGCCCCCAGCCCCATGCCCCCAGTTAATTAATTGTTTCACCCAATATAGCAGGGTCATTTAAACATTGATAATTTTGTGCGGCCCCCGAAGGTTGGTAGAAATTTCCAAATGGCCCCCAACAGAAAAAAGGTTCCCCACCCCTGTTTTAGGTAGTCCTGTACCCCTGAAGCCCCCAAGAGCCTCCCGCCACCACCACTGCAACTGCCACCAACCCAGAGCCTAGGGCTCCCAGCCCACCGGAATGGGCACAGTTTCTGTCCCAATCCATGGAAAAAAAATTCCCAGAACCTGGTGCTGGCTATGCAATATCGTCCTCCCCACCCTTCTGGGCCCCTGGATGGAACGTAGCCTGACAACACCCCTATAGAGGGTCCTTCTGAGGAAAACCGGGCCCATACTTCACCGGTTGCAGGAATTAGAAAAAGGGCACACGGACAGGTGTCTCCTGTACCCTCTCATGGCCCCCATGCAGGGCTGCCACTAGGAATTTCAGGGCCCCATACTGGCAAAAGTTCGGGGCCCCCTTGAGGCTCCACCCCAGCTCCGCCTCCACCCAAGTTCCGCCTTCACCCCGCGAATCTTCCACAGTCCCACCGCCAGTCTTGGAAAAACTTCACTTCTGCACTACAACCTCACCAATCACACATTAACCCTTTACATTGAACACTGTATCACACACACACAGCCATCAGATTTTGTTTTGGCCAAAAGATTTTTTTAGCCTGCCGCCACAACAAGGTAGCCTCTTTTGCAGGGTCCTACTCTAACTTTTTTTTTTTTTAAGTCTAACTTCTTTGGTATATATTTATTTTTGGTATATCTATTTTTTTTTCTTTAAATGAATGTGTCACATACAGTTTTTAAACTAATTGAAACCACATTGTAATAATGCAGACTTGTGGATTTAGACTTAACAACCCCTTCAAAGGGGATCTGTCACCAGGTTTTTAACACCTAATCTGAGCGCAGCATAACATAGGGGAAGAGATCCTGATTCCAGCAATTGTCACTTATTGGGCTGCTTAGTGTAGTTTTGATAACATCATTGGTTAATCAGCAGGAGATTATCATTACAGGGCTACTTGTCATGCTGCAGGTAGTCCAGCATATTCATGAGGTCTGTATAATTGCTAGATCTGCAGCAGAGAAAACATTGATTTTATCACAATGAAAGCAAACAGCCCGGTAAGTGACACATCGCTGGAATCAGGGTGTCTGTCTCTACATTATGCTGCTCTCAGATGGGGGAGCAAAAACCTGCTGACAGATTCACTTTAAGGCTCTTTCAGCAGATAGATAGATAGATGGATATGTGGCGCCCCTGTGGCTTCAGTCACCACAGGGTACTGCACCTCACTTAAGGTGCAGTACTTATCTTCGATCCAGAGGAGGTCGGTACCAGTTCCACAACACAAACTCATACACACAACCAGGTTGCCCTCCCCATTGGGGACCGGGCTAGGGTCAGGTCTTAAGGTAGTCCCCAAACATGGTGACAACACCCACTAGTGACAGGGAACCGGGGGAGGAGCAGTCACCAAGGGGAGTTAGGAGCTTACACAACAGTTAGTGTTGTCCAGCAGGCGAGAACAGGAGCGGGACCGGTCCAGTTCAGGGTGCAGAGCATTAGGGTGGAACAGACTTCACGTTGTATCACCAGAATCTGCAGAACAGGGGGATTGCATGTCCCTCTGACCACCACGAGATCCCGGAGCACAGTTCCACATAGGGTCTGGAGTCGTGATTACAGTCAAGCCCCACAGCGGCCCCGCGTCACCTACACACAGGACAGGAGCTAACACTACACAAACCGGGGTCCCCAAGCAGCTTCAGGCCACAGGGATCCATCTTTAAAGGCACAACAAGGAAGGGCCCATCGACCACCGTACCGGTTCTAACCGCCAACGGATCCGGGATCGGCTGGGGCCCATCACGGCTGGAACCACAGCAGCTGATTCAGCCTTTTGATTGCCGTCGCCCCGCGCTTCGGCGCCAATGGCCAATACTCTTCTCATCATCCTCCCCGGGGCCTCACTCCACCTGTGGGGAGCAGAACCATCTTTGCTACAACACC
Organism: Anomaloglossus baeobatrachus; assembly: GCF_048569485.1. Taxonomy (NCBI): domain Eukaryota; kingdom Metazoa; phylum Chordata; class Amphibia; order Anura; family Aromobatidae; genus Anomaloglossus; species Anomaloglossus baeobatrachus. The sequence continues at coordinate 121,169,621 of NC_134354.1, forward strand.
ATCCGCCCCGAAGGACAGTGACAGCAGCGGCGGCTAATGCCTGGCCACGTACCACAGGTGGCGGCACAAGACTATCATCCTCATCATTCTCCACCATCATGCAAATCCTCTTTTATTGTACACCTTGGGGCCACGAAGCCGGGCAGGGCCACCTGTGACATCCCTGACCAGACGTCACCGGCCCGGCGACGAGTAACATTTAACCCCTGCGCCGTGGGTGCTACAGATAGGAGATAAATAGAGAGATACTATCATAGATAGAGAAATAGAGAGCCAGAGAGAGGAATGGATAGATAGATAGTGGGAGGGTCACAGCAGGTGGGTGATCACAGCAGGTAGGAAGGGTGATCACAGCAGCTGGGTGGGTCTCACAGCAGCTGGGGGGGTCTCACAGCAGCTGGGGGGGATCACAGCAGTTGGGGGGGATCACAGCAGCTGGAGGGATCACAGCAGGTGGAAGGGTCACAGCAGGTGGGGGGTTTCACAGCGGGTGGAGGTCTCAGCGGGTGGGGGCATCACAGCGGGTGGGGGCATCACAGCAGGTGGGGGCATCACAGCAGGTGGGGGCTCACAGCAGGTGGAAGAAGGTGAGAGGTGGGAGAGGGTGCAGCAGATGAGGGAGGGGGGCAGTGGCTGATGGGGGAGAGCGGTGGCAGATAGAGGGGAGGTAGCAGATGGGTTCAGTGGCGGTGGATGGGGGGCAGTGACTTCTGCAGCCGGCGGCTGAAAGGAGACAGTGTTTATGACTTACCGATCGCTCTCCGCAGCTTCCACAGACGCTGGAGTGAAGCTGAGGGGAGCGGTCTCCGGCCCCAGATCCACAGTGATTGGAGAGATCGGTCACAAGGCCGATCTCGCCAATCAGAGCTGGGGGCGGGTGAAACTGAGGTCACACAGCTCCAGCCAATGATCAGGGCTATATCTGCACTGATGATGGCTGGATTTCAATGTTTTAGCCATTTTCAATGGCTGAAACATTACAGTGTCTGTGATTGGCTGAGCGGCATTCGTCAGCCAATCACAGCCTCCTTAGGTCTGGGGAGGAGACAGGTCAGGCACAGGGCCCCTCCTCCCCGAATCTAAGATATTTGCAGCGATCGCATCCACCGGCGCTCCGGGGCCACGATCTCGCCATGACGTACTGGGTACGTCATGGGTCCTTAAGTACCAGGGAGTCATGATGTACCCAGTACGTCATGGGTCATCGCTAAGGGGTTAACACGTTTTCAAGCTCATGGGGCCCGTTCCCGCTTGGGGCCCCTGTGCAACTACAGGTGCTGCACCGTGATATGTCTTGCCAATGCAACGTCCCCGCCCCCTGCCCATGGGGCCCGGTGAGTAGAGGAATGAAAGGGGAGGGACCCGGGCTGTCAGCCGGGCCCCCCTCTTTTCACCGGGCCCGATACAGGAGTCACACTAGTAATGCCCTGATGGCGGCCCTGCCCCCATGGCTTTCCCTCGGGAGTACACAGATTAGGTTCTCCCACACATTCTGTAGGTTCTCCCACACATTCTGCGGCTTCTGAGGAGGGGGAATGCTGTTTGTACCAGGATGATTCCTTGGATTCAACCTCCCCAGACGATCAAGCTGCGATAGTCTCCCTTATTGCAGCAATCAACCAAATTTTGCATGTGGAGGATGCCTCATCCACTACTACCAACCATGCGGTCTCCTTTAAGAGGGCAAAGAAGTCTCAAAAAGTCTTTGCTAACCACCCAGAGTTTCAAGATATCCTCACAAAGCAAAGGGAGAAGCCAGACAGGCGCTTTGGTAGGCATAAACTTATGGAGTCCCGGTACCCCTTCGGCTTAGCTATCTCTAAGGGCTGGGCCGATCCACCCTCGGTCGACCCCTCTGTCTCCCGCCTTGCCAAAAAGACTCTCCTGTCATTACCCAATGGCTCCTCCATCAAAGACCCGACAGACAGGTGGAGTAGCTCGCTTGATCTGCCTTTGAGGCCGCGGGTTCCTCCCTCTCGCCTTCCTTTGACTCTGTGTAGGTTGCAAAGGCGATCAAGGTCTGGGCACAATTCCTTAACATTTCGCTTCAGGAATCCCAGTTTCCTCATACCCTCAGATGTAACAGCTCAAATTGCCGCCGTGGCAGAGTACCTCATGCAGACCTCCCTCGATGCTGCCACCTGCGCAGCATTTTCAGCCTCAAATACTATAGCCATCCACAGAGCCCTCTGGCTCCAACATAGGCAAGCGGATTCGGCCTCCAAGAAGTCTCTCACAGGCCTCCCTTATTTTTCAGATCGATTGTTTGGCGAATGTCTGGACAAGCTCATTTCTGACGCCACGGGAGGAAAGAGTACCTCTCTCCCCCAGCAAGACATTTACCAGATGTTCACAGTCCTCGTTCCTCTCCTTTCGGAACTCTTTTGGTTGGTCGACATCCTGCCATGCCCCCGCCACCAGCCGCGGGCTACTCAGGGACTGACCTTCTCAGTCTTCCCCAAAGCCCACATCGTCATGGCAGCCTAGACAGAAACAGTCCAAGCCTAGGGAGTCTCGTCCTCAATAATTCTCCTCCTCCTGACTCTTTTGGTGCCCCGGAAGACACACCCATCGTCGGGGGTCGACTGAATCTCTTTCGACACATCTGGGCTGCCGCCTCAGACGACAAATGAATGCGAGACCTCGTGTCTTCCGGTTACCACATAGAATTCCGGACCTGACTCCCGGGTCGGTTCTTTCTCTCAAACCCCCCAAAGGCTCCAAAACACCGTGAGGCCTTCTTCACAGCAATCCATTCTCTCCAAAAGGCAGGGGTGATAGTACCCATTCCAGACGACGAGAGGATCAGGCGTTTTTATTCCAACCTCTTCGTGGTCCCCAAAAAGGATGGGTCAGTTCACAAACGTGGGCGTACGGAGATTCAGAATGGAGTCCCTAAGTTTCATTATTGCGTCCATGGTCGAAGAGGAATTCCTCGCCTCCATAGATATCAAGGACGCTTACCTGCACATACCTATCGCCCCAACTCACCAAAGGTTCCTCCGCTTTGCGGTTCAGAATTCCCATTTTCAATTCGTGGCCCTACCCTTCAGCCTTGCCACCACACCAAGGGTCTTCACCGAGGTTATGGCGGCCGCCATGAGTGTCCTTCACACCAGGGGAGTAGTCGTTGTGCCTTACTTGGATGACCTCCTCATCAAGGCCCCCTCCTTCCGCGACTGCTCAACCAGCGTGCAGATCAGTGGACACCCTATCCCACTTAGGGTGGCTACTGAATCTAGACAAATCATCCCCAGTCCCGTCACAATTCATGACCTTCCTGGGCATGTCCCTGGACACCCGTCGGGGTTTGATATCTCTCCCTCAGGACAAAGCGACCACTCTATGACAAGCGGTACGCTGCCTTCTACGTCCTCCGTCTTGCTCCATTCGATTCAGTATGAGAGTGCTAGGCAGGATGGTTGCGGCTATGGAGGCAGTGCCGTTTGCTCAGCTGCACCTCCGCCCACTGCAGCTAGCGCTTCTACCTGCCTGTGACAAGAGCCCCTTCTCCCTGGACAAACCTCTCCACCTGACTCCTTCAGTCAGGTATGCACTCCACTGGTGGCTTCGGCCCTCCTCCCTATCCAAGGGAAGATCCTCTCTCCCAGTAAAATGGCTAGTCCTGACCACGGACGCCAGCCTCCTAGGCTGGGGAGCAGTGTACCGGCACAACACTGCTCAAGGATGTTGGATGCCCCAGGAGTCTTCCCTACCCATAAACATCCTGGAAATCCGCACGAACTTCCTTGCGCTCAGGTCGTTCTGCCCTCTGCTAGCGGGTCGTCAGATTCGAGTCCAATCAGACAATGCGACAGCTGTAGCTATATCAATCTGCAGGGGGGGCACCCGCAGCAAGGCAGCATATCACGAGGTCCACAGGATCCTCACCTGGGCCGAATCGACAGAGTCAGTGATATCAGCGGTATATATACCAGGAGTAGAGAACTGGGCGGCGGACTTTCTAAGTCGCCAAGGCCTGGCCGCCGGAGAGTTGTCTCTCCACCCAGAAGTGTTCCTACACATCTGCACTTGCTGGGGTACACCAGACGTGGATCTAATGGCCTTAAGGTTGAACGCAAAGGTACCCGCGTTCATAGCCAGGTCACGCGACCTGCAGTCCATCGGCGCGGACGCTCTAGTCTGCTCCTGGCACCATTTCTGCCTGCCTAACATATTTCCGCCTCTGCCCCTGCTGCTGCGAGTAGTCAGATCAAGGCAGAGGGAGTCCCGGTGATACTAATAGCACCGGACTGGCCCAGGCGCACCTGGTATGCCGAATTAGTACAAATGCTCATAGACGTACCGTGGCGTCTTCCAGACATCCCAGAATTGCTGACCCAAGGGTCCATTTGCTATCAGAACTCCAGAGCCCTGAAGTTGATGGCTTGGCCATTGAGACCTGGGTATTAACAAGGGCGGGACTCTCTCCCGCGGTTATCTCCACCATGATCAGTGCCCGAAAGCCTGTTTCCTCCCGTATTTACCACCGTACGTGGAAAGCCTTCCTTTCATAGTGTAGGGAAAGTAACGTCCCGCCTATACCTCTGGCGATCCCCAGAATCCTCGACTTTCTACAGTCAGACTTGCAAGCAGGGTTGGCTCTCAGGGTTGGCTCTCTCCCTGAACAAAAATATCAAGGTCGGCCAATGGATAGTGCACTATCCATTGGCCGACCTTGATATTTTTGTACATGGTCACAGTACTCATTCTTACCTTTTTCCTGTCTGTGATGACCTACACGGTTCCATGTTGGTGCGATTCATATACTGATTCTAATGCTTTAGTCTGATAGAACCCTTGATAAAGGTCCTATCGAGACCGAAACGTTGGGACAGACTTTTTTCATATATATTTTTCAATAAAATCACATTTAGCACCAAAAAATCCCAGACTGTTTGCCTTCTTTTTCTTATTGGAGTGCCAGAGCTAATTTTGGATTTCAGTTGATTTTTTCTCCTGAGCACCCTACTATAAATTGTGAGCCAGGTCTATTCTTATAATTATCCTGAAGATGGGTCATTATGTCTAATCGACTGGGGTCCGACACCCCCGTCCCCGCCGATCATCTGTTTTTGGTGCCGGCAGTGGCAGCAGGTAGCCGGAAATGCTCAGTTCCGGAGCTGCTCCGTCAACTAATAGCGGCCGGTACTGCATATTCGCCTCCTATTGAATTAGCATGGGAGGCAGATGTGCAGTCCCCGGCCACAGCCGCTATCAGAAGACTGAGCAGCTCCGGAACTGAGCATTTCTGGCTGTCTACTGCCACCACCAGAATCAAGAACAGGTGATCGGCGGGGATGGGGGTGTCGGATTCCGGCTGATCATACATTGATGATCTTACCTTACGGATAGACTAACAATGTTAAAGTAGTGGACAACCTCATTAATTACTGCTTCTTTAGTATTACATCATCAGCTGTCTATTGAGCCATCAGTATTGCATAATCTCAGACTGACCAATAGAAATCCTATAGAAAATTTCATCACGTGACTTTATAAATACTCAGCATTATTTGTTGGCCTTTTTGTGTATATCGAAATAAATTCAAAGATACCTCAGCCTTGCATTAACAAATCAAATTTCTGCTACGTACTGTATGTAGCAAACTTATTTGCATCACAATAGCAAAACTTAACTCCCATGGTTAGGAAACCCTACAACCTGTATTTTGACTGCAGAATAGATCAGAAAAAGAGTTGGACCCTGCATGTATGATGTAATAGATGTGCATAGATGTGGGAAAAATACATATTTATACAGTATATGCCCGATTTACAGTACAGACCAAAGGTTTGGACACACCTTCTCATTCAAAGAGGTTTCTTTATTTTCATTACTCTGAAAATTGTAGATTCACATTGAAGGCATCAAAACTATTAATTAACACACGTGGAATAAAATACTTAACAAAAAATTGTGAAACAACTTATAATATGTCTTATATTCTAAGTTCTTCAAAGTAGCCACCTTTGCTTTGATTACTGCTTTGCACACTCTTGGCATTCTCTTGATGAGCTTCAAGAGGTAGTCACCGGAAATGGTTTTCACTTCACAGGTGTGCCCTGTCAAAATTGGGAAAACTTTGAAAGTGTCCCCAAGTGCAGTGGCAAAAACCATCAAACGCTACAAAGAAACTGGCTCACATGAGGACTGCCCCAGGAAAGGAAGACCAAGAGTCACCTCTGCTGCGGAGGATATGTTTATCCGAGTCACCAGCCTCAGAAATCGCAAGTTAACAGCAGCTCAGATTAGAGACCAGATCAATGCCACACAGAGTTCTAGCAGCAGACACATCTCTAGAACAACTGTTAAGAGGAGACTTTGTGCAGCAGGCCTTCATGGTAAAATAGCTGCTAGGAAGCAACTGCTAAGAACAGGCAACAAGCAGAAGAGACTTCTTTGGGCTAAAGAGCACGAGGAATGGACATTAGACCAGTGGAAATCTGTGCTTTGGTCTGATGAGTCCAAATTTGAGATCTTTGTATAGAACAACTTGTGTCTTTGTGCGACGCAGAAAAGGTGAACGGATGGACTGTACATGCCTGGTTCCCACCGTGAAGCATGGATGAGGAGGTGTGATGGTGTGGGGGTGCTTTGCTGGTGACACTGTTGGGGATTTATTCAAAATTGAAGGCATACAGAACCAGCATGCCTACCACAGCATCTTGCAGCGGCATGCTGTTCCATCCAGTTTGCGTTTAGTTGGACCATCATTTATTTTTCAACAGGATAATGACCCCAAACACAGTTCCAGGCTGTGTAAGGGCTATTTTACTAAGAAGGAGAGTGATGGGATGCTATGCCAGATGACCTGGCCTCCACAGTCACCAAGACCTGAACCCAATCGAGATGGTTTGGAGTGAGCTGGACTGCAGAGTGAAGGCAAAAGGGCCAACAAGTGCTAAGCATTTCTGGGAACTCCTTAAAGACTGTTGGAAGACCATTTCCGGTGACTACCTCTTGAAGCTCATCAAGAGAATGCCAAGAGTTTGCAAAGCAGTAATCAAAGCAAAATGTGGCTACTTTGAAGAACCTAGAATATAGGACATATTTTCAGTTATTTCACACTTTTTTGTTAAGTGTGTCATTCCACATGTGTTAATTCATAGTTTTGATGACTTCAATGTGAATCTACAATTTTCAGAGTCATGAAAATAAATAAAACTCTTTGAATAAGAAGGTGTGTCCAAACTTTTGGTCTGTACTGTATATTCAGTGTGTCCACCCATATCCTGTCCACCGTCATTAACTTGAGAACGGCGGCAGCTATAGGCATAGAAGTGGTGTCTAGGTATAGTAAAGTAGCCATGCGCTACGCAATGAAATCACCTATAGCGCCACCTGTTGGAAAACAACGGAGTTAGCATTTTTATCTTAAAAACAGAACGAGATAGATAAAAAAAGTGAATTAAAAAATTGTAGGGCATCATCAATTCAATACGAATCGACACCTTTTATACAGAAATGCTATGATATGAAATCCATGACCCCCCCAAAACATTGAATGCTGGTCACGAATATGACGCTCATTTAACTTTTATGCTCAAAGTGGCCACCGTCAGCTGCAATGCACATCTGGACTCTGGACAGCATACTGTATCTTGTTACACGTTGTGCAATATGGTAAGTGTCACGTTTGCACAAGCATCTGTAATACGTCGTCGTAGGTCCTGCACTGTTGGTGATGGGGTCGCATACACCTGCTGTTTCACGTGACCTCACAGAAAGAAGTCCAATGGGGTCAGGTCAGGTGAGTGTGGAGGCCACTCCACGCAGCCACCATACCCAATGACTTGTAGGAAAGTCCCCATGAGGTATCGCTCCACGTCCGCAGCCTTGTGACTTTTACACGTTCTAATCATAACGTTTCTGTATGCAAGGTGTCGATTCTTATTGAATTGATGATGCCCTGCAACTTTGTAATTCACTTTTTTTCTCTATCTCATTCTGTTTTCGAGATAAAAATGCTAACGCCGTTGTTTTCCACCATGTGGCGCTATAGGTGGTTTCATTGCATAGCGCATGGATACTTTACTATACCTAGACACCACTTCTATGCCTATAGCTGCCGCCGTTATCAAGTTAATGGCAGTGGACAGGATATGGGTGGACACACTGTATATGGTATATATGCTACTTCAGATTGCAGCCAGGACCCGTACACCCGGCTTCATAGTGTGCATAACCGAAACTCCGGGGTCATGCACACTGAGCCGAAATCTAGCGTCTGACGAGATGGCAGCTTGGAGGTGACTGAGATCATCCTGTGACGCTGCACATTCATTAGCATGTTAGCACGCCCACAGGGGCGAACTAACATGCTAATGGGGCCGACTAGCAAGGAAAATTAACACCCAGGGGGCTAGTCCTTGAGCTCATTAACATACGGTAAAAGAGCTTTAGAAATACTTTTTCTAAAGATCTCTTTATCTATGCTACTAGATACAGGGACAGTTAGGCAGAGATTAGCAATATGCACCCAGAACTGCTCGTGGTTCTGGGAGCATATTGAACCTGACAGGTTCCTTTTAAAATCACACCACAGTTCCAGTGATATACTTGTGACAAAAATTCAATACAATGTTACACAAGGATATCCAAAAAGATAAAAACGTGCAGAAAAATGGGCTAAGGACAAAAAGGAGGCCTAACTAGCCTACTATAGCCCTACCTTTTGTTCTTCCTACCTGCCAACGGGGGTGAATACACCCTAATTTGTATGGCGCCCCTGCTCCATGAAGGCTGACCCTCCCTCACTCTGCAAGTCCCTAGATAAAAAGTAAAATAAGGGGGAGAGGTGGGGACAGGTATAACAATACAGTCTAGGCATGGAAAGTGAAGAACACAAATATATAATATTTTCTCCAAAACAATATTAGTAGCTAGAAATTTTACTTAGCTTCTTGGCATAGTGTGTCCATATAGATGGCAGAACAGTCCAAATAAGCCCTCCTCTTATTCAGAAAGGGTGAGGTATAGATGACACAATAACTGTCATTCCGCCTCTGGACCAATTTGATTACAACTCTGCCTCAACGCGTTTCTTCACAACATTGGTTCACCAGGAGGCAGGGCCGTATTTACCATTAGGCACCCGTGGTCCGGTGCCTAGGGCGGCAGATTGTGAGGAGCGGCACCTTCTGGCAGCAAAAAAAAAAAATTTTTTTTTTTTTGTGGCCGCTGAGCACAGGGAGCTGATTGACCCCGGAACTGCCGGCGCCTGCACTTCCGGGGTCACAGGCGCGCGCCAATCAGCTCCTTCCTCTGTGCTGCGTCCACTGCTGTGTGGACGTCACATGCAGAGTTCACAGCAGGACGCCGCGGAGGACGCCGTGATGGAAGCCGGTGTCAGAAGAGGATACTCACATGAGCCAGGAAGATGGCGGCGGGCACTGGAGCAGGTAAGTGGATTCATAAGGAGCGTGCGAGTGTCTCTAATGCAGACCGGAGATCTGCGCATGCGGGGGGGGGGGGGGGAGGCGGCAAAGGCTGATACTGGAGGGAGGCAGAGGCTGAGACTGGGGGGAGGCTGGAGGGAGGCAGAGGCTGAGACTGGGGGGAGGCTGGAGGGAGGCTGAGACTGGGGGGAGGCTGGAGAGAGGCTGAGACTGGAGGGAGGCAGAGGCTGAGACTGGGGGGAGGCTGGAGGGAGGCAGAGGCTGAGACTGGAGAGAGGCAGAGGCTGAGACTGGGGGGAGGCTGGAGGGAGGCAGAGGCTGAGACTGGAGGGAGGCAGAGGCTGAGACTGTGGGGAGGCTGGAGGGAGGCAGAGGCTGACACTGGGGGGAGGCTGGAGGGAGGCAGAGGCTGAGACTGGGGGGAGGCTGAAGGGAGGCAGAGGCAGAGACTGGGGGAGGCTGGATGGAGGCAGAGGCAGAGACTGGGGGGAGGCTGGAGGGAGGCAGAGGCTGAGACTGGAGAGAGGCAGAGGCTGAGACTGGGGGGAGGCTGGAGGGAGGCAGAGGCTGAGACTGGAGGGAGGCAGAGGCTGAGACTGTGGGGAGGCTTGAGGGAGGCAGAGGCTGACACTGGGGGGAGGCTGGAGGGAGGCAGAGGCAGAGACTGGGGGGAGGCTGGAGGGAGGCAGAGGCAGAGACTGGGGGGAGGCTGGAGGGAGGCAGAGGCAGAGACTGGGGGGAGGCTGGAGGGAGGCAGAGGCAGAGACTGGGGGGAGGTTGGAGGGAGGCAGAGGTAGAGACTGGGGGAGGCTGGAGGGAGGCAGAGGCAGAGACTGGGGGGAGGCTGGAGGGAGGCAGAGGCAGAGACTGGGGGGAGGCTGGAGGGAGGCAGAGGCAGAGACTGGGGGGAGGCTGGAGGGAGGCAGAGGCTGAGACTGGGGGGAGGCTGGAGAGAGGCAGAGGCTGAGACTGGGGGGAGGTTGGAGGGAGGCAGAGGCAGAGACTGGGGGGAGGCTGGAGGGAGGCAGAGGCAGAGACTGGGGGGAGGCTGGAGGGAGGCAGAGGCTGAGACTGGGGGGAGGCTGGAGGGAGGCAGAGGCAGAGACTGGGGGGAGGCTGGAGGGAGGCAGAGGCAGAGACTGGGGGGAGGCTGGAGGGAGGCAGAGGCAGAGACTGGGGGGAGGCTGAAGGGAGACAGGCTGAGACTGGGGGGAGGCTGGAGGGAGGCTGAGACTGGAGGGAGGCTGAGACTTGAGGGAGGCTGAGGCTGAGACTGGAGGGAGGCTGGAGGGAGGCAGAGGCGGAGACTGGGGCAGGCTGAGGCTGGGGGGAGGCAAAGGCTGAGACTGGGGGAGAGAGGCTGATGCTGAGGGAAGATAGAGGCTGATGCTGGGGGAGAGAGGCTGATGCTGGGGGAGTGGGAGAGAGGGGCTAATGCTAGAGACAGAGGACAAGGGATGAGGGATAGTGCAATGACAAAATCGATTGGGTGGGGGGAGTGTAAGGACTCAGAATAAGAGGGGGCAGCATTGGGAGCTCATTGTGAAGAAGGGGCAGCATGTGTGGGATCAGTATGGAGTGGAGCAATGTAGGGGAGTCAATATCAAGAGTGGGGTAGTGTGTGTGTGTGGGGGTCTCAGCATAAGCGTTAGTGTGGTGGTCTTAGCATGAGTGGGGCAACATGAAGGTCTCATTATGGAAAAGAGGAAGGCAGCATTAGGAGCTCATGGAGAGGGACAGCATGCATGGGACATTGTGAGAAGGGGGCAGCATGCATGGGACACTGAGGAGGGGGCAACATGCATGGGACACTGTGAGGAGGGGGCAGCATGCATGGGACACTGTGAGGAGGGGGCAGCATGCATGGGACACTGTGAGGAGGGAGCAGCATGCATGGGACATTGTGAGGAGGGGGCAGCATGCATGGGACATTGTGAGGAGGGGGCAGCATGCATGGGACATTGTCCTCACATCATGCTGCTCCCTCCTCACAATGTACAGATCATATTTCATAATCGAGGAAGGTGTGGTGCATATACAGTAGTTTATAAGGGAGGGCAGAGTGGTGTTTTAGTTTATTAGGGGCAGTGTCACAGTATATAAGTGGGGACGGTGTGGTGGGAATATTTTATACTCATGCTATGTTTTGATGTGCCTGTGGTGATTCCCATTGGGGGGGGGTTAGTTTCTTATTGATACTTTTTAAAGTGTGCTACAGAGTAGATCTGCCTTAAACAGATGTCGTGTGCGAAAACTCAGTTTTACGTTGTCACTAAGGGGCGCAACCACTTAAAGTGCCTAGGGCAGCACGAAGGCAAAATACAGCCCTGCCAGGAGGCTCTAATAACAAGAACAAAATCCATGGTAGTACAGTCAACTATCACCTTAGTGCAGCAGATAACACTAATGTTATTTAACATATACACTATTAAAAAAACAAACATCTATATACACCCTAGATAGATGTACCGTCCAGTAGTCAGTGATAAGACATCAAGAAGTTGTTTATACACAGTAGAGGGTGATATTAGCAAACACATGTAACCCCAAATCAGTGCAGCGATTACACTACTTATACACAATATACAATAGGTATCATCAATGTTATCTCGGACAGGACAGAGTAGACAGCCCGGCTCACTGGGATCTTCTAGATGTGGTGGTCGGTATTCAGTCTCCCAGTTGCTTTTGTGGTTGGTGGTCATTATTCAGGCTTCCAGTTGCTTTTGTGGTTGGTGGTCAGTATTCAGTTCTTTCTGTAGTGGGTATTTCGTCTTTGGGTTCCTTCAAGAGTGAGTGTTCGGTTCTCGATCTTTGAATTTCTTCTGGAGTCGGTATTTGGTCTTCGGGTTCCTTCTGTAGTCAGTGTTCTGTATTCGGTCTTTGGGTTCCTTCTGCAACCAGTGTTTGTTCTTCGGGTTCCTTCTGGAGTCTGTACTCGGTCTTCGGGTTCTTTCTGTAGTCAGTTGCTGTAAGCAGCTCAGCTGCTCACACGACCACTCCTTTATGATTCTTGGCACCAACTCCTCCCCTTCTTGGCCGTCTTGGGCTATTATGATTAACAACTGCGCCACAACTACCTCCTGACCCAGTTGGTCTTCTGCAGCTTGTGATCTGCCAGCTGCTCTAGTGTTTCATGGACCGAGCCAGAGATCACAACTCAATACAAGTCTGAGAGCCTTGTTCTTGCTCTCATAGACTTGCATTGAGAGCTTGTGATGTAACTGCTGACTTCCAGGCCAGTCAGAAGATGTGGTCACAAGATGGTGTCGCTGGACCGGAGCGGTGTCGATAAAAAAAAGGAGGGGGGAGGGTTATTACTATGGGCCAAGACTACAGATTTAAAGCACTACTCCAGCTGTGAAAAGAAAAAACGCTGGAGTGGTGCTTTAAGCAGTTAAATTTTGGTATGAAAAATGGAACAGATGCTTAAATGGTTTTGACATTACGGTGCATATGTCCATCATTTCCGTGCTTATTAGCGCTTTTTTCAGGGGAGTTCCAGGCAAAATGCGCCTGAAAAAGACGTGTGCACATACCCTAAAGGGGAGAACAGTATTCAAGGCTTTTTTTGTTGTGTGCTAACAGTAGAAAGTAGTCAAACCCTTTTTATTTACTTACTTTTACTATAGATGAAGTTATTATGCTTTTTTTTGTGTAGTGCAACCAAAACACACATTGCTGTTCCGCTGCGTCATGCATGGACGGTTATTTGAGCTTTTCATCACATTATTGTTTTGCCGGGTGGATTATTTGCAATTCGTGTAGTTTTATGCTATTTGTGCTAAGTCTGCAGTTAGCCAGTAGGTGGCACTTTTTGTCCACATAACTCTGTTTCGGCATTTTCAGTAATTGCATCTTTTCACCTTGGTGTGATAGTTGTAGTGTATAAATCTTGTCCAACAGTGAATATTTTTTCACTTTATCTCATAGTTTAATACTAAAGCAACAAATGTCCATCAGTTGTTTTTTTTTATAAAAATCTTTTGTTTGGAGAGAAGTTCTGCAACACTTAAAAATAAAATCGCTTTTTTTCAGGGTTCCCATAGAGGTCTATGGGGAAAAATGCATGGAAAAAGTAAAGTTCTGAAACATCTTTAAATGCACAGTTAGCATCAATTTAATTAAAGGGAACCTGTCACCTTGATGACTGTAAGCTGTGACCACCACCAGTGAGCTCTTATATACAGCATTTCAGAACACAGCATATAAGAGCCCAGGCCGCCCTGTAGAATGTAAATATCACTTTTATAATACTCACCTAAGGGGCGGTCCGGTCCGATGGGTGTCGCTGCTCTACTGTCCGGCGCCTCCTCTCTGTGGCGATCGCCGTCCCCCTTCTACCCAGCCGAGTATAGATAACGTATCCTGCGCAGACGCACTTTGATCTGCAGCGTACAAGCAACTTCTGCATTCAATAAAGCTTGTTGATTAGCTGAGCTGCTCCTTTCAACAAGCTTTATTGGCATACGAACAGAACCTGAACTCCGACACAGACTTTTTTTAAAAGTCTGTGTTTGAGTTCAAGACCCGGACACCTGGTGTCCCTTAGGAACCGTAAACTGTACAGTTTGGGTTCGCTCATCCCTAGTTAGATTCCCTTAAAGTTCCACATTTGAAAGTTATACCCTATCCATAGGGAATAACTTAACAATCACTGGGGGTCCAACTGCTGGGCCCCAACCGATTCTAAGAACCATGTTCCATTCATTCTTTTGGGTGTGCCTAAGACTAGCCAAGTACAGCAACTCGGCTATCCCTGGTGGTCCCATTAAGAGTGAATGCAGTGGCAGTGCGCATGATTGACCACCATACACTCCATTCACTATTCCCAGGTTCTCTGGATCGCCCCAGTGGTTATACCCTAAGTGCCTGACAATAAATGAGGGATAACTTTCAATCTTGAGAATACCCCTTTAGCTAATTCTTGTGCCCCACGATGAGCAGCTCCATAACTTTGTGTTTGTGCAGGTGTTTCCCATGGACCATCTCCGGGTACGGCTCAGAATACTGCAATCTAGATCCTAGAATCAGCTGGAGTTCTGCGCACACTGAGCGCCATGTGGCCCAGCTGCATTTCATGTTATTTTTCAATACACATCACATTCCTTTACAGCGTAGATGTCACTGACTGAGCAAGTGAGGCTTCCGGAAACTATTTCAGCTGACTCATGTTTCCCATCTTCCTGTTAATGCAATTGCTCTCTGTCTTATTGAACACTATTTTCTTCATTTCTGAGACTCTTGCACGCAATTTTTTTTTTCAATAAATAAAATTAATTTTCTCTTCTTTTCATAAGACGTTTTGCACTGTGCAGTCACAATAGGCACCAATGGACACCTCACTTGAGGCCAATTTAGTGGACCGTGCGACGATCTGAATATCCGGCTCAATCGTTCGGTCTAGTGTCTCATACACATATGCTAATGAGAGAAATAAAAAATATTCTTATTTGTTAATGAGTAAAAATTAAACTATTAAGGCTCTGTGCGCACTGCGAAATGAAATTTCCTTGAGAGAATTCCGCATGCTCTCAAAGATTACCGCACCCGCGGTAAAAAACCGCGGGAAACCGCACCCGAAAACCGCATGCGGTTTGCCGCGGTTTTACCGCGGTATTATTCGCGGTATTGCCGCGGTTTTGCCGCGTGCGGGTTGGGATGTGCTTTATTGCATTCAATGCAATAAAGCACATTGAAGAAAAAAAAAAAAAAATACATTTAATTCTGATAGTAGATAGACAGAAGAATAGATAGAGGGATAGATAGATAGACAGAGGGATATATAGAGGACAGATCGCTGCATTTCCCACGGTCGGCAGTGAGTTCACATTACCGGCCGTGGGAAATGACCGGTAATTACCTCTGCTGTCTGCTGCATTCAGCCTGTGTCTGTGACACATCGCGGCTGGATGTCAGCAGCGCAGGACGCAGGAGCCGGAGCTGTGTGGATTACGCCGGAGCTTTGTTTGGGGGGGTTAATAAAATGGTGAACGAGGCTTGTTGGTTTTATTTAAAATAAAGGATTTTTGGTGTCTGTGTTTTTTCACTTTACTTACGGGTTGATCATGTCAGCTGTCACATAGACGCTGCCATGATCAAGCCTGGGGTTAATGGCGGTGGTCCCCCACCAACATTAACCCCTTGTATTACCTTGCCACCACTGCTACACGGTGGCAAGAAGAGCCGAGGACACTCCGGTACTGCCGCATATTGCATGCGACAGTCCCGGGGCAGCTGCGGCTGATATTCTCGGCTGCCGGAGGGGGAGTGAGGCGGGGGACATTACCCCTGCCCCTCTCCCTCCCCAGCCTGAGGATACCGGGCCGCCGCTGTGTGCTTACCTCGGCTGGACGGTAAATATGCAGCGGAGCCCACGTTCTTTTTTTTCTATATTTCCGTTTTCTTTCTATGTGTGTTTTATGTGTCTGTGTCTGTGATCTATGTCTGTGATGTGTCCTGTGTCTGTGATGTGTTCTGTGTCTGTGATGTGTTTGTGTTTACTCTCTGCACGGCTTCCTCTTCCTGTAATGACATCACTTCCCTGCAAAACCGCAGACAAGCGATGCACATTACCGGAGGTAAACCGCGAAATACCGCAGGGAATAACGCAGGAAAACGCAGTGAACCGCACAGAATTTGCTGCCTGCGTTATTCCCTGCGGGATTTCATGATTAACATTGAGTCAATGGAGTGAAATCCCGCAGCGATGTGCGGAAAAGAAGTGACATGCACTTGTTTTTGCTGCGGGATTCCCGCAGCAAAACATGCAGCTGTCAAATTCCGCCCAGTGCGCACAGGATTTTTTTTCTCCATAGGATTTGCTGGTGATTCACTGCAGAGATGTTCTGAACATTTTCTGCAGCGAAACATGCAGCAAATCCGCGAAAAATCCGCGGCAAAATCCGGTAAGTGCGCACATAGCCTAACACTTTTTTTTTTTTAACTTTGTAACTTTGCAGCATTTTTTCCACACCCGTTGGTTGAACTCTTCATCAACCCCACTAAATGCTAAAGAAAGACACAAAGAAAACACACAGTGGAAAATGCATGAACTACTTATCCACAGATGACTCAAGCAGAAGTTCAGCAAGCTTCAGCAACGTTATCACAGAGGAGAACAAGCCACCTGCTTGCAACCAGGGATTGAAGGAACTGAATAATATCACCAGGAGCAGTCCAAGGAAGGAAGGGGTATTTAAGCATCAAGAGAATGCTGATGATCAGCAGTTGGGTGGAAGGGAAGCTCCTACTAGGTCCAAAAGGGGGAAAGATGAAAATCCTGCAGGGAACTACCTATACTACTGCATCCTGCAGCAGGAACAACAGAAATTCAGGGAGCATTCTGTGCAGCCAAATGATCTGACCTTCTATTGCTAGAAACCACATGACTGTCTGTCACACATGACACATACGTGGTGCATAGAGCCATAGGAATAGCTTTGGCGCTTGCATCGAGCGCTTTCCTGTGGCATATATAGGAACAGATTGTGAACAGGGCTGGCATTTGCTAGTCCGATCCTCCTTATCGCTTCTGCGTAACCACTGTCAGTGACACATTACTAAGGAGTACCCTGCTATTAGATTAGTGCATCCCCCCTATAATTGAACTAATGGATAAATATTGTAACTGTGTCTTCAAGATAAAAAAAAGTACTAAAAATATAATTTAAAAAATAATTTCTGCTTGAACTATGTGATGACTTCCGCCTCAGACCACAGAGATGTGTATACACAACCCATGATCTCGTAATATACAGTATATGTATTTGCATGGCCTGCAGATTTCTGAGTCACTTAGTGAGGGGAGTATTGGCTCCGCTGCTGCGCTCTCTTTGCTGTGACCTACTTTTATCTCCTCTGCATTCATTTTATTGAGGTGTGAGTCACCCAGCTTTGGTACTTTGCTGGATGCGTCATAGATACTCAGCCTGAAGCCGAGCTTCCATCTGATCTCCGACACAATTCCCTAAATTTGTACATTTGTAATATTAGCTTTATCTGTTATCTTTTTCCAGTCGCCAAACAGTAGAAAAATTATTGGTCATTTTCACTACAAGCCACAACCATTTATACATCATGGGTAGGTTGTGGGTAGTGGGTGAAAGTGGCTATCAGGAGGCAAAATATGTAGTTGTACCGTTGCCATGCTGCCGGAGGGGACCTATGAGAAATATAGTAATAATGAATTATGGTACACAAAAAAATATATCGATAATAATGATGAAAAAAATATATTTATAAATGAATAAATTAAAGTATTTATATATGAATAACTATCACTACAATTAGTAGTACTGTCATGCATTGGTTTTGGACTTGATCGGTGCCCTTGTGGTACATGGCCAGTTTCCTTCCCTACTGAGCTAGTCCCTGTCCAAATGCTGATTGCCTTTTACCTTTGCTTCTATCCTTTTGGTTTGCGATAATCAGGTGTTCTCACTTGCTCATTTTCTCTGTCCTATCACATCCTGGGTGGTGCTAGTTATACTCTCCTGCCTTCTCTCCTGGCTATATTCCTATGTGGATTCTGCTAAGGAAGTTCCATCCTGCTGCCAGGAATTTTTGCCTGGTAGACAGAGACCACTGTGGTATTTGCGCTGTGCTTTCTCATTTCCTTTACCTACACCTTTTGCTTGTTTACTGATAGATTTGTAGCAGTCTACACTAGCTTGGATTTGCTTTTCACCTTTTCCATGTGTTTCCTCACCATCGGTCCTTACTTATCTCTGCATGCTTTTCCTATCTTGGTTTATAGTAAGTAGCAACCTCCCCTTAGGGTTGATCAAAAGGGTATGAGAAACAACTTGACGGCCTTTTAGGCACACTTGTCTAAGTTGTAGGTTACCAGTGTTGCATCTATGAATATTCCAGCTGATGCACGAGCCATTAGGAGCTGTGCAGCAAGGGATACCAAGTCTGTACAGGAACCAGTAGGGTGCAAGTGCGGCTGAATTGAGATAGGCTTAATTTCCCCTTTTACCCATGATAGAATACTTATGTACATACTGTAACACTTATTCTGCGAAATAACCGACTTAAGGAGCTGGTAATAGCAGGAACCACTGAGTTTTAAGAAAAGGCTTAGATGTATTTTTTTATAGAAGAAAATAACATAAATACTTATGTAATTGTTTAAAAATCTTGTTCTGAATATTGATCCAGTCGACTGACACTTGGGATCAGGAAAGAAAGATCTGCTCTTTAGGGCCGACTGGATCATACACTATGGATGTACTTATACCTTGTTCCCATTTTCCTTTCCCATGCCTTGTTTAAACTTGATAGACATGTAATATCTATGTAACTAGTCTCCCGGTACTTACCTGCACGTAACCTTTGAACCACGCAAGATCTCCTTCTCTACTCCCCTCTCATCTTCTCTTCCCATCATCGCATCCAAGATTTCTCCCGTGCCTCCCCCATACTCTGCAATGCTCTGCCACAAAATATCAGACTCTTGCCTACCTTGACAAGCTTCAAAAGGAACCCTGAAGACCCACCTTTTTCGACAAGCCTACAACCTGCCGTAACCCTCAGTCTGATACAGCACCGCACGACCAGCTCTACCCTCACCTACTGTATCCTCACCCATCCCTTGTAGACTGTGAGCCCTCGTGAGTAGAGACATCTGTCCTCCTGTACTTGTCTGTGCCTTGTTTTGTTTATGATTATTGTACCTGTCCCTATTTTGTATATCCCTTTCACATGTAAAGCGCCATGGAATAAATGGTGCTATAATAATTATTAATAATAATAATAATGATAATAATAACTATGTAAAATACGGTCGGTGGTTTTGCTGCCTGGCTCTAAAACCAATAGCGGGGAACCTGGTTTCCCCATCGTTGTTGTTCTTCAGGATTGGCTCTGATAATTGAATTAGAGAACTGAAAACAATTAAATTCCCCTATACTTAATTCTGGGTTTAACCTTCTGTGAAGCTCGTTTTTAGGGCTCAAGAATAATGAGCTTGACACATAACAGAGATGTAAAAAAAACACATCCCAGGACCCAATATAACAAATAAGGCACTGCAAATTTAAAGTGTAAGACTATGTGCGCACGCTGCATTGTTTTGTGACCACAAAGATGCGGCCTTTTTTGGCCCCAAAAGACGCACAAAAACGCACCCGTGGCAAAAACACATGAAAACCGAATGCGTTTGTGCGTTTTGATGTGTTTTTTTTGCTGCGTTTTTCTTCATTCAATTCAATGGGTGAAAAACGCAGGGAAAAACGCAAATAGAAGGAGATTCAAGCAGTTTATAGATCAAAAATGCACCCGAACAACGTGCAAAAACACAGCAAAAAAATCGCAGTGTGCGCACATAGCCTAACTGTTGTTTCAGGAGAATAGAATGTCTGTATTACAATCTAACACCTCATTTTCCCCATTCACCACCTCTCCAAAGAACTTCATGAGCCCACAAACTACCATCTCTTATCTCCGTAATGGGAGAATGTGTTTTCAGTGAAGACAGATTTTGCCTGTAAGTTGAGAATATTGAAAGGATCATTCTATGACGAGAAAGAAGCAGATTTATCTGATGATATATATGACAAAGTTTCTTATTTTTATTGATTTGTAAAAAAAATTAAAACAAAGGTCACACATTAAGCTTGTCCCTCACACATTAGAATAACTTTGAAAGCACAAACGCCAGATTTGCAACCCACACCATGCTGTACTGTGGTTCATGGATCTCAGTACCAAACCTATTACAAGGACCCTATGTATAATTTACATTTTGAATAAACCATATTTGACAACTCTTCTGGAATATCCTGGAGGCTCCAAAGAAAAGGGGAGATCTGTAGAATTCTTGGAATAGTTGATAAATCTCCCAGGCACTGCCCAAATCTCCTCAAAACCAGTGATACTTGGAGGTTTCTTATGTACCCTTGTTGAATCGCATATTCAGAAAGGTGGGAAACTTCTCGAAAACAAGGAGACTTTCTAGTTAAGACTTCAGTTCCTTGGTATGTGGCCATTCAGCATGTGCTAGCACCAGTCAAGTGAAGGCTGAAGTCAACAGGACCAGATCTTCTAAGGAGCTACTACACAGCTGTAGTAAAACTCTTGTCCCCCCTTTGTTTTTTTTGTTGCGTTTCGTGTCCTGTCTCTTTAAAGTGTATATTTTATCTTTCATGCTTTTTAACATCAGAGAAGAGGAACATACAATCACAACTTCCTTCAAATAGATTGTAGTTCTTAAGAGAGGTCAGACAGGAAATCTGGTCAAACTGATCCTCTGATGTTGTAGAGTAGATACATTTGAGAAGATGGAGATGTCTATGATCTCGGACCACCACTGATTTGCAGATTAACCGGGCTCTAAAAATGGCTCCAACCCTATCAATTTTTATAGCTGGAAATCTAGAACACTCTAATAATATAGCCAAAGACTTAATAAAAAATATCACCAATGCGATCTTCTCTTTCTCTTTAAGTAGTAGTAGAGTTTGGGAGCTATGAGTTCAAGTATATATATATTTCTCTCCACGCAGGATGTATACCCTTTGAGGTCACGTAATCTTTTTTTCTGTTCGTCACGTCATCCTGATCATCTGGAATGTTTCACAACTAGGAACCAGATAATCAGATTAGAGCATTTACTTCATCACTTTCGGGAATTACTCACACAATGCAGTTGCTTTTCTTGTCGACAGACATCCTTGTATTACCTAATTGAAAAGTCTTAATTTACCTTAATTAAATGTAACAATAAATACTACAGACTTGTATTATATATTGGTCATCACATTAATATTCATTACAATATTTATTAATTATGTCACCTGTAATTAATTTTATGCAACAATGGATTAAGTGCAACAAAGTTATTTGGTGTACTAAATATTGGTGTATTTAAAAGGGGAGCTCTCCCCAGTATTTCCCACCTTTAGGCGGGCTGCTGTATTGTTACGGGGGGCTGTCTGATAATAAAACCCAAAGGAATATCAGACAATCAGGGTCCACCGTGCAAACACTCTGCTGCAGACTATGGCAGAGGATAAGGGGTATATAAGTGTGCCACTGTAAATAGTAATAGCACAAGTGCAGAGTGCAATACCTCTGTTAAACTCACAGAGGAATATAATTAGGAAATAAAGCAATTCCTCCCTTACTTGGAGGGTGTGTGGTATGGTCTCTGTTAATGGTCACAGAGACAAAAGCAGTGAATGTGAAATGGCACCTACCTAGGTCCGTTCCTCTAGCGGTGCCAGGAGACAGGACAGCAGCGTAAGCCGCACAAAGCTCCTACCTGCGTTCGCTCCACTAGTGTGCGAGGACACGAACCACTAGATATGGCACCTGCCTGGGTCCGCTCCACTAGTGGTGCAAAAGAGACGGACAGCAGCATAAGCCGCACAAAGCTCCTACCTATGTTCGCTCCCCTAGTGTGCGAGGATACGAACAACTGCCAGACATAGTATAAGGAACGTTACCCTAGCGGCAACGTCCACCTACGAGTAGAATCACAAGGCCCAGCCGGACCATGTGCCTCAGGCACCTGCCTATGTCCGCTCCACTAAGATGTAAGGATACGGACCGCAGCCGAAGCTGTAAGGTATAAGAACGCTACCCTACCGGTAGCGCTCACCTAGCATAGACAGAGAGATGCCTAGATGGACGTGCACAGAGCATCTACTCTCATGTATGAACCAAGAGGACTGAACGCCGTGCGGCGTGCGTCAGGGTCTTATATAGACTTTGTGCCTCATCCAAGATGGAGGACACCAGAGCCAATCCGCTGCCAGAACGACAGGAATGACGTCACGCTGGCCTATCACCGAGCAAAGCGTCACAAGCACATGACCAGCGACCAATCGGCATAGAAGGTGTCAGAGACATGTGACCACGTGTCACAAGCACATGACCAGCGGCCAATCAGCTTAGAAGGTGTCAGAGACATGTCACCTCGTGTCAGCGATGATGTCACCTGCACATGTGCAATGGCTCCAAGATAGGACTTAGTCTCCAGCGCTTGCACATGTGCAGTAGCAAGAAATCCGAACATAGTCTCCAGTGCCACAGCAACCGTTACATGTATATCTACATATCTGCAGGCCAATAAGCGCGGGAGGCACTCCTATCATATACATATATTTTATGCTGTTTTATTATCCCTATATTATGCGGTACTGTCTGATGATAAATTCACATTAAAGGAATGGCTGCTTTGGAAATTACTATATTATTAGAAAGGTGACCTAGCCTTTATCTGTGGGGGAACCCAAATGAAAGTGCTTAATAGCCAAAGAAGCATTAAACAATTCCTACTGAATTTCCTTTCCGTAGATCAATAGCTGAGGCAGACCCTTTTTCTGCATAAACTAAAAAGGAGGCTGGCTTCCCCAATAAAGTGAATCACTCATTCGAACACAGATCTGTCCAAATACTGATGTACTCTACGCTGTCCTGTGACGCACACAAACCAAAAGTGGCCGGGGACCCAGGATCGGAGCTTTTAGCTAAACATCTGGACACCTTTCTAAATTAAGCTTATTTTTGCTTCAGTTTTTTCAGTTTTCTTACAGTCACTGAAATGGTAAAGGGAATCTGTCAGGTAAAAAAAGACGCTATAAGCTTGCCGATATGGGGTTAATCTGTAGGTTTATAGTATTCAGAAGCTGCCCAGCACAGGTACCGAGAGTCCCACTGTGGGAGTAAATTAACTTTATTACTACCTAAAGCCTTGGGCTTTTAGTAATAGGGGTCGGCCGGCAGAGCTTCAGTCACCACACTGAGCATAGTGAGCGGCGGCTGTAACTGCGCCCACAGCACTAACTGACAGCCAACTCAACATTACAGCAGTCAATAGCTGACTATCAGTTAGTGCTGGGGGTGTAGTTACAGCCGCCATTCACTATGCTCAGGGCGATAACTGAAGCCTCAGGTTTTTAGTCATAAGGGTGGGCCGGTGCGGCTTCAGTCACTGCTCTGAGCATAGTGAGCGGTGGCTCTAACTGCACCCCCAGGACTAACTGACAGCCGGCTCAACATTGCAGCAGTCAAGAGCTGGCTATCAGTCAGTGACGGTGGTGAAGTTACAGCTGCCTCTTATTATGCTCAGAGTGATAACTGAAGCCACATTGGCAGAGGGGCTCTAAATGCCAGGCAGCTTTAGAACACTATTAACATGCAGATTAACCCTATATATGCAGGCTAATAGCATTTTTTTTTTAATCTGACAGGTTCCTTTTAATGATGATGCCAGGGGCTATAGGGAAAAGTGGTAGGGTGGACTTGGGAAAAGTGTGGTATAATGGATTAGGCCAATAAATTAAAAATCACTGGACACCCAGCAGCATCTCCAGTGCATAGATAAATGAATTGAGTACCTGAGTTTCTAGAACAGCAAACTTAAGCGTACATTGCCTCATTGGCAATATGTACTACACCAAAGGTCAAGATAATTGCCCCTAAGGCAGACTGATTGTCTCTAGTCCATACCCGAGAGATCACGTGACAATTGAAATGCAATATTTCAAAGCCATATCGACAATAATATCTAATATCAACACCATCCACAGATATATCTGTGATTGGGGGACATGATCACTTCTTGGGTTCAAGAACCAGGGTTTTCGGCCATGGGAAACCAAAGAAATTTATTTTTTGGCTCAAATTAGGAATATATCATAGTCTTGTTTTGGATGGTGTTGAAAACGGATTTTTATTGATATGGCATGGAAATATTGCATTTCTATTGCCATGTGATGTCTCATGTATGGGAAAGAGATGACTTGTCTGCCTTAAGGCCACGTTACACGCAACAAAATATCGCCGGGGTCACAGATTCCGTGACGCACATCCGGCATCGTTAGCGATGTCGTTGCGTATGACACGAACGAACGGCCGTTAACGATGGAAAATACTCACCAAATCGTCCATCGTTGACACGTCATTCGTTTTAAAAAAATCGTTGATTGTTGAGGACGCAGGTTGTTCGTCGTTCCCGTGGCAGTACACATCGCTATGTGTGACACCTCGGGAACGACGAACTGCAGCTTACCTGCGGCCGCCGGCAATGGGGAAGGAAGAAGGTGGGCGGGATGTTACGGCCGCTCATCTCCGCCCCTCCGCTTCTATTGGGCGGCCGCTTAGTGACCACAAACCGCCCCCTTAGAAAGGAGGCGGTTCGCCGGCAACAGCGATGTCACTAGGCAGGTAAGTCCGTGTGATGGCTCCTAACGATTTTGTGCGCCACGGGTAGCGATTTGCCTGTGACACACAAACGACGGGGGCGGGTGCTTTCACCAGTGATATCGCTAGCGATATCGCTGCGCGTAAAGCCCCCTTTAGAGGCAATTATCTACTCCCCCATATATTTGCATCTCTAGCGATAAAAAAAAATACATAGAGAACATTGGTTTTATTTCAGTATAGATAAATCATTCAGGACATATTTTTCAATTTTTATGTTATGCAAGAAAATAAATGCCATGGCCGCTCCTTATCGGAGCAAAAAAATATTAGTTTTTATTTGGTAATTTTATAGACCCTGTCGTCTCAGGTGGACAATCCCTATAACCTTTTGCATTTCCTGCCCATGGTTTAGTGTTTCCTGTCTCCAGTCCCCAGATGACCAATGAAAAAAGGTAAAAACCACTGGCATTACATAAGTTAAAATCCAACTTTTATAAACGAGTGCATGCTGTGTGGTGAAATATGGAAACAAGTCGTAGACTATGCCAGACATTGTACTACAAAAAGACTTGGCAGAGAGAAACATACTGACATTGTTCTTTCCTTTCTGGCTTCAATCAGCCTCACCCACCATTATTGTCTAGGATAATATTTAGAGAAAAAGACACGTCTTCTGCGAGTTACAGTTCAGTTCAGGTAAATTACAAAATCTACTGCAAATTTTAACACAGGAGCTCTGCAGAGTGTCCTTTTACAGTGATATACCCTTCAATAATACCAATTTCAACACATTAAAAATCTGTGATCATTTATATGAAAGGAGAGACATTTACGTATCTATGTACCAAGTTTCAGGGCCTGTCCAAAGCAAAACTGAAGGAAGGCAGTTTTTGGGGGTCCAGATATTCAAAAACTCATGAAAGATGACCTGTTCGAAACAAAATTGTAAGCTTTTGAGAAAAGGCTTCACGATTCCTCTAAAGAAGTTGTGAAGAAATTCTAGCTAACAACAGAGATCCAAAATTTAGGTCCATCAAGGAGAACCTGCTGAAACGTTTCAAAGCCTTGGGTTGTCTGATGAATTTGAAGTTACAGTTTTTACATTCCCATTTGGACTCCTGTTCTGAAAACCTTGGTGCTGTTAGTGAAGAGCAAGGAGAGAGATATCAGGATATCAAGGAGATGGAATGTTTAATCCCGTTAGCGCCTAGCACGGCGATTTTCATGATAACACAAAGCCTAATTCAATTTAATAAGGTTCTATAGGTGAAAGGGTTAATAAGCTGCTGTGGTAAGAGGGTTTTTCTGCCTGGTAACGAGAGCAGCTGATTGGGGTCCAATCAGCTGTTTGCACGCCAGTTTTAATAGCTGGGGTTGGTTATTAGAAATTATTGCGCTGGCATTTTGGTTATAAATATCCTGGGTTTTCATCAGCTGGGTCAGTCCAGCTGATGAAGAGGAAGAAGTTCCAGAATGGAAGAATTGATCCAGCAGGTGCTGAAGCGAGCGGGAGAAGCCGACGGCGCTGAATGGATGAAGACCTGCCTGGCTGGAGCTGGTTCTGCTGCCGCCGCTGTTTTGGTTCCTACTGGAGC
This sequence comes from Anomaloglossus baeobatrachus, assembly GCF_048569485.1. NCBI lineage: Eukaryota > Metazoa > Chordata > Amphibia > Anura > Aromobatidae > Anomaloglossus > Anomaloglossus baeobatrachus. Next base: position 121,195,774 of record NC_134354.1, read on the forward strand.
AGCGGTGGATCGGCAGGATGCGGGCTCGGTCGTCGCCGACGCGGAGGATGAACGGAGGACGGAAAGGCACAGAAGAAACAAAGAAGTTTACTCACCGCTGGCCGTTGCCAGAAGATCCAGCGGTGGTCGGAAGTCCGGAGGCCGTTCTTCGGGTCGGGCGAAGAAGACGTCGGCAGCCGTGTTGCCAGAGCCGGAGAAGAATGTCGCCGGGAGAAGTCGCTCGCGGTCATCGCGAGATTTCAACCGGTCATCTGGAAGCGACCGGATGTGGCGCCGAGGTGGGCGTTGCTTCTGGTCCACGGTCGGAAGCAGGAAGCCCATTTCATCTGTCATCCGGTGACCGGCGGCCGGGCAGCAGAGTATCGCCGCCGCTACCGCAAAAGAGCTGTCATGGTGCGGCGGCGGTCCTGCAGGCTTGGTCGTCGGAAGGATCGGATAGTGACTGCGGCGAGGCAACTGGATCGGCTGAACCGGCTGCAGTATCTGGTGGCGACGTCGCTGATCATCAGGAGGTTCCGTCGGTGCCTGAGGAGCCTTCTAGGAGCGGTGAGAGATTATTCCCATGTAATAGTAATGTAATGTCTCATGATGTTGATGCTTTAAGGGAGTTGATTGGTAGTGTAATTGCAGAGTGCTTGAACAGGGAGGGTAAACACACACACCATAGTACACACACTTTAAATGCACTCACAAGCCATAATGGTATTCCTCAATCCTTGTTTAAGGAGGCCATTATGTGTCAGCCCTCTCCTTTGGGTTTTCATTTGTCAGTTAGTGTGAAAGAAAAAATATGGAATAGAGAATATGTTGATTTATTTGCATTATTACCTACGGGTAAGGAGCAGTATCGCACTAGCTTGGAAGCCAAGGGTGAAAGCGACGGTGATAAGAGGAAGGTGGTGAAGTCGTTTCACAATTGGTTGCAAGCTTTTGCGATTTATGCTGCAGTTTTAGGGGAAAAAGATCACAGTTGTTGCAGTGGTCTTTTTCAGCACTTGGATGCAGTGCTGGAGGCTTACCGCAACTTTGGGGGTGTAGGCTGGCTGGCGTATGACGAATCATTTCGTCAAAAGTTGGCGATTCATTCTAATATGAGATGGGGTAACAAGGATGTTGGGCTTTGGCTTAACCTCATGTTACCCCAGAGATCTGGATTGGTCAGACAGAATGCTAATTTGCCGGTTAAAAAAGGCTTCTGTTTTGCTTTTAATGAATCGGCATGCAAGTGGCTGACCAATTGTAGATTTAAACACGAATGTTCAGGATGTGGGGGTTCTCACCCGCTTTTCAAATGTTTTAAAAGGGGACAGCAGGCGGGCCAGCAGCTTAACAACAGCTCTCGTGAGTTTTTTCTTAAAAGCTCAGACTCCGGTGAAATGGGAAAAAATGCTCCCATGGCTAAAGCGGTACCAAGACAAGGTGAAAGCCATCATAGTACGTAACGGTTTTGAATTTGGTTTTCCTGTTCCGAGCTTTAAAGGAACAGGTTGTTTTCATGTGCCTAATCTTCTTTCGGTTAGGTCACATGAAGAGTTTATGTTGAAGCACATTATCAAGGAGCTCAGTTTGGGGAGGATAGCTGGTCCATTTGATAGTCCTCCTTTTCCAAATTTTCGGTTATCACCTTTAGGTATCGTGCCTAAAAAAGAGGCTGGTGCCTTTAGGGTAATTCATCATTTGTCATATCCCAAGGGGCAATCTGTCAATGATGAAGTGGATAAAGCTGTAGCGTCAGTTCATTACGCTACATTTGATATGGCAGTTGATTTAGTAAGAAAGTTTGGTCAGGGAGCGCTATTAGCTAAATCGGATATAAAATCAGCTTTTTGTTTATTACCTGTTCATCCAAGGGGTTTTAATTCGTTAGGGTTTTCTTTTGGGGGAAGTTTTTATTTTGACAGGTGCCTTCCCATGGGGTTTTCTTTGTCCTGTTTTTATTTTGAATGTTTCTCTTCATTTTTAGAGTGGGTAGTGCAGGAGGCTGTGCCTAATGGTGGAATCTTGCACTACCTGGATGATTTCTTGTTCGTAGGTTTTGGAAGTTCAGATGTTTGTTTTGTTTTGTTAAATAGGTTTTTGTTTTTGATGGAGTTTTTTGGAATTCCAATTGCAGAAGAGAAGACAGTTTCCCCTTGTCACAGTTTAGAATTTTTAGGGATTTCTATTGATTCAGTGGCTATGCAGTGTAGCTTGCCAGCTGATAAGTTAATAAAGTTGCAAGGTTTGGTGGATTCTATGGTGAGTAAAAAGAAGGTCACGCTAAGAGAGATGCAGTGCCTATTGGGTTCTTTGAATTTTGCTTTAAAAATCATTCCGATGGGGCGTGTTTTTTGTAGAAGGTTGTATGATAGCATGAGCGGTTTGTCATCCATCAATGCACATATTAGAATTTCAGCCGACATGAGATCTGATTTGTTGGTTTGGCGGAAGTTTTTGTTGGAGTTTAATGGTATTAGCTGCTTTCAGGAGGTTTTTTGCTTGGCAAAAGAATTGCAAGTGGAGCTTCATGTAGATGCAGGTGCGGGGTTTTTAGTAAGTTTTGAGGAGAGTTGGTGTGCGGAGTCATGGCCGGTAAAGTGGTGTCAATTGGGTTTGAACGTTAAGAGATCAGTGGTTGAATTATTTGCTATTTTAGTGGTTTTGTCTTTATGGGGTAAAGATTTAGCTAATAGGCGCATTGCATTTCAGTCGACGGATAAAGGAGTGGTTTTTTGCATCAATACTTTATCATCAAAATGTGTATGGGCTGCGAAGGTATTGAGGCAGATAGTTTTTCTTTGTTTTAGATTCAACATTTGGTTGAAGGCGTTTTTGGTTAGTGATTGCTTAGAATTTTCATGTCCCTCTTTTTTACAGCGGTTAGAGTCCAGAAACGCAGAGTTGCCGGAGGAAGGGATAAGACTGTGTTTCCCATTGGAATTATGGGACATTCTCTGGATTTGATCCCAATGTTTATTAGGAACTCTATTGCGGCAAGCACTTGGACGGCTTATGCCGCCGCATGGGAGAGATGGTTGGAATTTTGTAGAGCAAGGAATTTTTGTGGTAATGTTGCTGAAGTGTCAACAGCCTTGGAGTATATACAGTTTGGGTTGTCTAATGGCGTTAGTTATTCTGCGTTGCATAAGGCACTAGCTGGTATTTCATTTTTTCTTAAATTGTATGGTAGTGAGTCTTTGATTTCCTTCTTTGCTGTCAAGCAAGCGCTTAAGGGGTTAAAAAGGAACAATTACCGCCCGGACGATAGGCGCCCGATTTCGTTTGATATGCTATTAAAGTTATGGCAGGCTCTGGGAGTTGTTTGTATAGATTTTTTCGAGGCCAGTTTATTTAGAGCTGCGTTTGCCTTGGCTGTCTTTGCTGCTTTTAGGATTGGCGAATTGATGTCACTTAGTAAAAATAAGTTAGGGGGTTTGAAGTTACAGGATGTTAGAGTATTCAGATCGTATTGTTTTATTTTTATTGCGGTGTCTAAGACGGATCAAAGGGGAAAAGGGCATTGGATCAAGTTATCTTGTGTTAAGGATTCCCCTGTTTGTCCAGTGCAGAACTTGCGGCTTTGGGTCTCGTTGCGCCCCCCGGGTAAAGGTCCATTGTTCATTCATTCTTCTGGTTTACCAGCTACGAAATTTCAGTTTGGTGCATTGTTAAAGCGGTGCTTAATACATTTAGGTATGGGACATTATAAAATTTCTTCTCATTCCTTCCGGATTGGCGCTGCTACGGTCGCCGCTTCGTTGGGTTTGACCGGAAAGAAAATCATGCAATTGGGTAGGTGGAATTCGGGTCGCTATAAAATTTATGTTCGTCCGGAGCTCTTGCTTAATTCTTGAATGCTTGAATTTTCAGAACCCATGATCGTTTGGATTGTTGGGCATTCATACGTATATTGGGCTCAGAAGAGAGCTGCAATGCGTACATACACTGAAAATTTAACTTTTTCATTTGATCACATTAATATTCATTGGTTTGGTTCCAGAGAAATGAGATGGGCTCAACTGGTCAGTGAGCTGAAGAAAAAGATGTATTCTACTCCAGTTCCGGATTTAATTATCCTACATTTAGGTGGTAACGATGTTGGTAAGATAAAAACATTGGAGCTGATAGCACAAATGCAACGGGACATTATATTTATTAAAACATTTTTGCCTAATGTATGTTTAGTTTTCTCTGAGATTATCCATAGGATTGCATGGACATCGGGAGGTTTTTCATTTTTTGAAAAAATTAGAAAAAGGGTCAATCGGACCATGGAAAAGTTTTGTAGAATCATTGGTGATTTTTCTTTTCGCCATGTGGATTTGGAAGGGTTTTTATTGGGGTTATATAGAAGTGACGGGGTACACCTGTCTGACATAGGTGTTGATATATTTAATTTGGATTTACAAGGAATTGTTGAAAGATGGCTGTGCGATAGTGTGGGGGGACACTAATAGCAATTAGTGTCCTGGTGGGGGAAAATCGCTCAGATGTCTGAGTGGATTCTGGTTTATGGTTTATGGAATTATATATGTGTTGGGAATGTTAATACAAAGGGTTAATTGTCTGTTAATAAATTCAGGTTACTCTTAATAAATTAGCACGGCCAAAAATTTACCAATGAATTTTGTGTCCAGTGTCAGTTATTATTTGGTATGTGAATGAATGGTTTTTGTGTTACCATGAGAATACCAAGGTAAATAGAACGTGAACATGATGGGGGACTACTGCTGCATGCTTCACAGAGAAGATCTGCAGGCCTTCCATAAGAGAAGAAGGATCAAGAGAAATTTTGAAAAGAAAATGAAAAGGCGCAAGAATTAATTTCCAATAAAGATGTAGAATGAATTTTTAATAAATTTATATACATAATATTGTGTACATTTTTGGCTACACTAAAGATTTCGCTTGTATGTAATTTCATGTGCGTTTTGTGCAAAATCCATACATGATGGTTAAAATAGAAGTGTGTTTTTTTGTTTGTTTTTTAAATCAGGACCTAAAACATAAGAATCAGTCATTGGATTTTAAACAATTTTAGTAAACCCCCAAATTTTGCATACCAGTTGTATTATTAACATTGGCTGTCACGCAGTGACTATTGGGGTTCCGCCAGGTATACCGGAACCCCCAGCAAGTGACACAACACACAGGGTGCACAATACAACGGAGGGCCCTGGCGCTAGGGAAACGGAAGCAGAGTCACCTCTTAAAATCACCTGAGGTTGATCCCTGCACTCCCTAACATCCCTATATAGATTATTTCCCCCCCATCGCCAATCATGTGTCTATCCTTGTCTTTCCCTGGACACAGACCTATATCGTGTGCAGAGCAGTGGGAACACTAGTCCCACGCTAGGTTAAAGACACGGAGAGGATTAGACAGACTAGGGTAAAATAAACAGTAATCATACAAAACAACAGAGGTAATAATGAGAAACGGACCAAAGGGAGAAAAAACAAAAAGGACTAAGGAAGGGAAAAACTCAACACAGCTTTCACACAGAAAATGTTCTTTGAATGTTTTCCTGGTCCACAGATTCCCTCTAGAGGCCTGCTGAGCAGAAACTATCACCAGCAATTATCTGAGCTAGGAGGGAAGTCTTTATAGCAGAGCTAATTAGCAATAGAGAACGGCTGCCTATAGCTTTCATTCAGAGTTCAGAAGACCATAGGATCTTCTTAACCCTAGCAGCACTGGATAAAGGAGAATCTGCACAGCCAGCAGTATTAACCTGAGCAAGTATGTATGAAGCCCTGCACGGTGATCTCCTGACACCAGAAATAGGAGGGACCACTCTCCATTGTGGTAACCTCGTAACAATGGATTCCCCCACGACTTTTAATCTGGAAGGGGTGACATTTTTGCTGATATGCATCAAAAAATCCACAGCAAAATCTACATAATACACATATAGATTATGGATTGAGTTTACTGCATATTTGCAGCAAAATCCACTAACAAATTTCCAGTTGATTTTTCTATTGCTTTTGTATCTACCTTTAGGCCCTGTTTACACTCCACTTTTGGCAGTGTGTTTGGGTGTTCCACCTGAATCTCCCTAAAACATTGACTGCAATTACAGGAGCAGAAGTCAAATGAACTGAATTTGCAGCAGACTACATTTCTCCGCATGTCTGTACACTTTTAGAAAAAAATTACATAAAGGGTTTTTATTTGAACTTTATTTGCGTCACTGCAGTCTATGTCCCCCTCGGAAGTTCATTTGAATCCTGTTTTTAGGATTCTGGTGAAACCCTTGAATGCACTACAAAAAACCATAGTGTGAACAGTGTCCTTAGTGTTTGTTCTCTTGTCATTTTTTAGCCATTTATAAAGTGAGGAGCTGCACAAAAAATAAACAATTATAAAGATTTAAGCTGTTACAATTGTTAGTGATACATATTAAATCTATGGAATTCCTTATCATACACATAAGATTTGATATGTACCATATGAACAGTAGAAGGTAATATGTCATCAGGGTCATATTTTCCAATGTGAGGCGGCATAAATAGGACCAGACACCCTGATATCAGCACTCTGTCATGTACTGGGCTTTTCTCTGATGTTTTGATAATATCACTGTTTCTTACATCACAATGATGTTGTTTTTACAGCATGTACATGTATTTCACAAAAGTTGTCTTTGGTGAAATTCTAAATGCTAGATATATATATAAATATATATATATATAACAAAAAGGAATGCAAAACTAAATATCATTCAGGCCTTAAAGGTAATCTGACAGCAAGTTTTTTTCCTATGTAATCTAAGTGCAGCATAATGTAAGAATAGAAAGCGTAATTCTAGTGATGTATCACTTACTGGACTGCTTGCTGTAGTTTTGATCGAATCCTAGGTTTCTCTGTTGTAGATTTAGCAATGCTCTAAATGCTGAGCAGGCTATAACCCTTCCCACATTACCGATTGGGAGTTTCCTATGTACACTGGGAATTGTCAAAAAAACTGCTAATCAGTGGTGTGGGCAGAGTGACAGATTAGCTGGATTGGTCTGCACATGAGACCTAGTAAGGCAGTTATAATCTCCTGCTGATAAAACACTGATTGTATTGAAACTACAACACACAGCCTAATAAGTGACACATTCCTGGAAACAAGCTCACTTAGCCTACCTATATTATGCTGCTCTCAGGTTAAATAATAAAAACCTGCTGACAGACTACCTTTAATATAGTTCTAGTATTATGTGCTAAGAAAGTGCATAACTAGGTGATGAATATCTGATTGAGCCCTACTCATCAGTAAAGCAGTGAACTTGAGCACTATCCTGTGAATAGGTGATAATTAGAGTTGAGCGCGGTTCGTGGTTCGTGGTTCTCCAGTTCGCGGCTCGAGTGATTTTGGGGCATGTTCTAGATCGAACTAGAACTCGAGCTTTTTGCAAAAGCTCGGTAGTTCTAGAAACGTTCGAGAACGGTTCTAGCAGCCAAAAAACAGCTAAATCATAGCTTGGTTTCTGCTGTAATAGTGTAAGTCACTCTGTGAATCAAACTATTATCACATTTCAGTGTATAGTGTGCGTGAACAGCGCCTTCAGATCACTGCTGTTTCTATAATGGCGATCGCCATTTTTTTTTTTTTTTTTTCTTGTCTTCCTTCCCTAAGTGCGCGCGTCTTGTGGGGCGGGCCAGCATGTCAGCCAATCCCAGACACACACACAGCTAAGTGGACTTTGAGCCAGAGAAGCAACGGCATGTGTGATAGGATCTGCATGTCACATGTCCCTGCATTATAAAACCGGACATTTTCTTCACGGACGCCATTATCTGCCTTCTGCGTCTTTGGTGTCAGACATCACTGTCGCAGCTCCGTCTTCCTGAGTCCTATAGCCGATACAGCTGTATGCGCTGCATACACAGCGTTAGACAGCTTAGGGAGAGCACTTTATAGCAGTCCTTTTAAGGGCTCCAACCGGCAGGGTCAGAGAGCCATAGGTGACAGGTCCTGCAAACAGCAACAGCGTCTGTGTAGCCCAGGTCAGGGATTTCCTACCTGCATTTCACCATTAGGAGGGAATAGAAAGGCAGGCTTCCATTCCTCTACCCAGAGCACCACAATCCTGCCACTGTACCCTCTTGTCCTCTGCACACTCCAACTGATAACTAAGCCATTATACTAGCAAACACTCAGTGTACCTAGTGGCATCCTATACGTGGCTATTGGACTTTGCTATAGTCCCACTAGTGCAAAGACATTTGCAGAGCGCGTCTGCCTGCATTGCACACTACAACTCATTCTAAACAAGCCATTATACTAGCAAACACTCAGTGTACCTAGTGGCATCCTATACGTGGCTATTGGACTTTGCTATAGTCCCACTAGTGCAAAGACATTTGCAGAGCGCGTCTGCCTGCATTGCACACTACAACTCATTCTAACCAAGCCATTATACTAGCAAACACTCAGTGTACCTAGTGGCATCCTATACGTGGCTATTGGACTTTGCTATAGTCCCACTAGTGCAAAGACATTTGCAGAGCGCGTCTGCCTGCATTGCACACTCCAACTCATTAAAACCAAGCCATTATACTAGCAAACACTCAGTGTACCTAGTGGCATCCTATACGTGGCTATTGGACTTTGCTATAGTCCCACTAGTGCAAAGACATTTGCATAGCGCGTCTGCCGGCATTGCACACTCAAACTCATTTTAACTAAGCCATTATACTAGCAAACACTCAGTGTACCTAGTGGCATCCTATACGTGGCTATTGGACTTTGCTATAGTCCCACTAGTGCAAAGACATTAGCAGAGCACATCTGCCTGCATTGCACACTACAACTCATTCTAACCAAGCCATTATACTAGCAAACACTCAGTGTACCTAGTGGCATCCTATACGTGGCTATTGGACTTTGCTATAGTCCCACTAGTGCAAAGACATTTGCATAGCGCGTCTGCCTGCATTGCACACTCAAACTCATTTTAACTAAGCCATTATACTAGCAAACACTCAGTGTACCTAGTGGCATCCTATACGTGGCTATTGGACTTTGCTATAGTCCCACTAGTGCAAAGACATTAGCAGAGCACATCTGCCTGCATTGCACACTACAACTCATTCTAACCAAGCCATTATACTAGCAAACACTCAGTGTACCTAGTGGCATCCTATACGTGGCTATTGGACTTTGCTATAGTCCCACTAGTGCAAAGACATTTGCAGAGCGCGTCTGCCTGCATTGCACACTCCAACTCATTAAAACCAAGCCATTATACTAGCAAACACTCAGTGTACCTAGTGGCATCCTATACGTGGCTATTGGACTTTGCTATAGTCCCACTAGTGCAAAGACATTTGCATAGCGCGTCTGCCTGCATTGCACACTCAAACTCATTTTAACTAAGCCATTATACTAGCAAACACTCAGTGTACCTAGTGGCATCCTATACGTGGCTATTGGACTTTGCTATAGTCCCACTAGTGCAAAGATATTAGCAGAGCACATCTGCCTGCATTGCACACTCCAACTTTTTTAAACTAAGCAATTTTACTAGCAAACACTCAGTGTACCTAGTGGCATCCTAAACGTGGCTATTGGACTTTGCTATAGTCCCACTAGTGCAAAGACATTTGCAGAGCACGTCTGCCTGCATTGCACACTACAACTCATTGTTACTAAGCCATTATACTAGCAAACACTCAGTGTACCTAGTTGTATCCTAAACGTGGCTATTGTACTTTTGTCTATTCACAGTATTGGAACGATATTTGCAGCACGTCTGCCTGCATTGCACACTCTAACTTTTTTAAACTCAGCCATTTATAGTAGCAAACACTCAGTGTACCTAGTTGTATCCTAAACGTGGCTATTGTACTTTTGTCAATTCACAGTATTGGAACGTTATTTGCAGCACGTCTGCCTGCATTGCACACTCAAACTTTTTTAAACTCAGCCATTTATAGTAGCAAACACTCAGTGTACCTAGTTGTATCCTAAACGTGGCTATTGTACTTTTGTCTATTCACAGTATTGGAACGATATTTGCAGCACGTCTGCCTGCATTGCACACTCTAACTTTTTTAAACTCAGCCATTATACTAGCAAACACTCAGTGTACCTAGTTGTATCCTAAACGTGGCTATTGTACTTTTGTCAATTCACAGTATTGGAACGTTATTTGCAGCACGTCTGCCTGCATTGCACACTCAAACTTTTTTAAACTCAGCCATTTATAGTAGCAAACACTCAGTGTACCTAGTTGTATCCTAAACGTGGCTATTGTACTTTTGTCAATTCACAGTATTGGAACGTTATTTGCAGCACGTCTGCCTGCATTGCACACTCAAACTTTTTTAAACTCAGCCATTTATAGTAGCAAACACTCAGTGTACCTAGTTGTATCCTAAACGTGGCTATTGTACTTTTGTCTATTCACAGTATTGGAACGTTATTTGCAGCACGTCTGCCTGCATTGCACACTCTAACTTTTTTAAACTCAGCCATTATACTAGCAAACACTCAGTGTACCTAGTTGTATCCTAAACGTGGCTATTTTACTTTTGTCTATTCACAGTATTGGAACGATATTTGCAGCACGTCTGCCTGCATTGCACACTCTAACTTTTTTAAACTCAGCCATTATACTAGCAAACACTCACTGTACCTAGTTGTATCCTAAACGTGGCTATTGTACTTTTGTCAATTCACAGTATTGGAACGTTATTTGCAGCACGTCTGCCTGCATTGCACACTCAAACTTTTTTAAACTCAGCCATTTATAGTAGCAAACACTCAGTGTACCTAGTTGTATCCTAAACGTGGCTATTGTACTTTTGTCTATTCACAGTATTGGAACGTTATTTGCAGCACGTCTGCCTGCATTGCACACTCTAACTTTTTTAAACTCAGCCATTATACTAGCAAACACTCAGTGTACCTAGTTGTATCCTAAACGTGGCTATTGTACTTTTGTCAATTCACAGTATTGGAACGTTATTTGCAGCACGTCTGCCTGCATTGCACACTCAAACTTTTTTAAACTCAGCCATTTATAGTAGCAAACACTCAGTGTACCTAGTTGTATCCTAAACGTGGCTATTGTACTTTTGTCTATTCACAGTATTGGAACGTTATTTGCAGCACGTCTGCCTGCATTGCACACTCTAACTTTTTTAAACTCAGCCATTATACTAGCAAACACTCAGTGTACCTAGTTGTATCCTAAACGTGGCTATTTTACTTTTGTCTATTCACAGTATTGGAACGATATTTGCAGCACGTCTGCCTGCATTGCACACTCTAACTTTTTTAAACTCAGCCATTATACTAGCAAACACTCAGTGTACCTAGTTGTATCCTAAACGTGGCTATTGTACTTTTGTCAATTCACAGTATTGGAACGTTATTTGCAGCACGTCTGCCTGCATTGCACACTCAAACTTTTTTAAACTCAGCCATTTATAGTAGCAAACACTCAGTGTACCTAGTTGTATCCTAAACGTGGCTATTGTACTTTTGTCTATTCACAGTATTGGAACGTTATTTGCAGCACGTCTGCCTGCATTGCACACTCTAACTTTTTTAAACTCAGCCATTATACTAGCAAACACTCAGTGTACCTAGTTGTATCCTAAACGTGGCTATTGTACTTTTGTCAATTCACAGTATTGGAACGTTATTTGCAGCACGTCTGCCTGCATTGCACACTCAAACTTTTTTAAACTCAGCCATTTATAGTAGCAAACACTCAGTGTACCTAGTTGTATCCTAAACGTGGCTATTGTACTTTTGTCTATTCACAGTATTGGAACGTTATTTGCAGCACGTCTGCCTGCATTGCACACTCAAACTTTTTTAAACTCAGCCATTATACTAGCAAACACTCAGTGTACCTAGTTGTATCCTAAACGTGGCTATTGTACTTTTGTCTATTCACAGTATTGGAACGTTATTTGCAGCACGTCTGCCTGCATTGCACACTCTAACTTTTTTAAACTCAGCCATTATACTAGCAAACACTCAGTGTACCTAGTTGTATCCTAAACGTGGCTATTTTACTTTTGTCTATTCACAGTATTGGAACGATATTTGCAGCACGTCTGCCTGCATTGCACACTCTAACTTTTTTAAACTCAGCCATTATACTAGCAAACACTCACTGTACCTAGTTGTATCCTAAACGTGGCTATTGTACTTTTGTCAATTCACAGTATTGGAACGTTATTTGCAGCACGTCTGCCTGCATTGCACACTCAAACTTTTTTAAACTCAGCCATTTATAGTAGCAAACACTCAGTGTACCTAGTTGTATCCTAAACGTGGCTATTGTACTTTTGTCTATTCACAGTATTGGAACGTTATTTGCAGCACGTCTGCCTGCATTGCACACTCTAACTTTTTTAAACTCAGCCATTATACTAGCAAACACTCAGTGTACCTAGTTGTATCCTAAACGTGGCTATTTTACTTTTGTCTATTCACAGTATTGGAACGATATTTGCAGCACGTCTGCCTGCATTGCACACTCTAACTTTTTTAAACTCAGCCATTATACTAGCAAACACTCAGTGTACCTAGTTGTATCCTAAACGTGGCTATTGTACTTTTGTCAATTCACAGTATTGGAACGTTATTTGCAGCACGTCTGCCTGCATTGCACACTCAAACTTTTTTAAACTCAGCCATTTATAGTAGCAAACACTCAGTGTACCTAGTTGTATCCTAAACGTGGCTATTGTACTTTTGTCAATTCACAGTATTGGAACGTTATTTGCAGCACGTCTGCCTGCATTGCACACTCAAACTTTTTTAAACTCAGCCATTTATAGTAGCAAACACTCAGTGTACCTAGTTGTATCCTAAACGTGGCTATTGTACTTTTGTCTATTCACACTACTGCAAATCTATGTGCAGCACCTCTGCATGACAACCTCGTGCTCTGTTTTTAATAAGCTATAATGATAGCACAAAATACTGCCATTTTGTGGCATCATAGAACTGGCTGTTGTATTCCATTAGTGCCCCACTGGTGACAAGCTATTTCTAGCACCTCTACATCACACCCTCATGCACATTTAGCTACGCTAATGTTATAGCAAACTCATGGAATTCATTGCTGCATTTCATAATTCGGAGGGATAGAAAGTCAGGCTTCCTTTAGCTTTTCCTTCTGTTCATAGACAGCATCTCCAAGACAAATTTCCCCTCCACGTCTAAGTGTGGAGAGGCAGCTAGTGCGCATGCGTGTGCCGATGTACCCCAGCTGCAGCATAATTACAGTGTTTCGCCTAGTGAGTATGCTCAGCCTGACTGTGCCATTCCTGACGCTAAGTCTTCATTTCGGGATACAGCGCATGCTCCCACACTAAGTGTGAAAAGCCTCTTTGCACAGGTGCTTGCATTCTGTGCCGGGTCTAAGTCCTGTTTTGTGCCTAGACACCATGCTAAAGCTGATAGTCTTTTTTCAGAGACTGTATTTCATGCTACTGAGCATGCTCAGGCACTTCCTGCATCAGAGACTAGGTCCGGTAATGAACTCTTTGGCCCTGGCCCTGATGTGGGGGTCCCATATAGACCACAGGGCATCAGGTGTCCTCCCAAATGGCTTGCAGAGGCCCACACCTATGACTTGTCACCGCATTATTGATGGTCAGACGATGACTGGTGAGGTGTTTGGGTCATGGCAGCCATGAGGTCATCATTGAAGTTGCGTTTCCAAATAGGACGCTAGTTATGCCACTCATGACGTGTCACTCTGCTTTTGTCTCCAGGAGGTGCATTGTGGTTCACCCTGGTTTGGGGCGGACCCAGGTTATAAAAGGGGCTGGAGCCAACAAGGAGGTGCGCAGTCTTCTATTATGCTCCGAAAGAGCACACCTCCATGTGTTGAACCCATTGCGGCTTTAGGCCAGAGGTAGGCAGGGATAGGGTGGTGGATGCAGGCCACCACCACAGTTGGTAACGCAGAACGGTTAAGACCAGCTCCTGTCCTAACAGTCCTGCTTGTGCAGCCCAGTGGCATTAACAGGCCTGCTGCTGCTGATGCGCCTGCTGTCCACAGGTGTGGCCCCTACGCACACGGTCAGCGTACTCAATGGCCCCTGTGTTGTTAACAGGGAGTTCCTGGGCTGGGTGGGCATGTGGACCCTGTGACGCTAACAGGGCTCACAGTCTCCAGATCCGAATGGCGTCTAACTCGGTTCAGGCTACTATTAGTTTCATAGCCACACAGCTCTGTATCCTCCACCAAACCTTCAAGTTGCCAACCTCTCCTTTTCCAACTGGGAGCACGGTGGACACTGACTGCTGAAGGTGATATATACCTTTCTCTTTCTTTTCTTATTAATTTTTGTTATATAGCGGTCACAGATTATATACCACTTTATCCAAATCTGCCAGTCCCACTGTAACAGATGTTGTTTCTTCAGCAAATGTTACAGTTGTTTAACCACCAAATCCACGGACCAAAATTTTTTTCCCCTTTCCAACACACCTGTTCCCCTTTCCAACAGCATCTGTCCTTTTTCAACTCATTTTGGGATATGACCAAAAGTGCAACTCTGCAGGGACACCGTACTCAACGCCATCTCAGCACAGCAGCCATCCCTCGGTCCCTCCGATGTGGACAAGTAAAAGACCATTTCCTCCTATCCATGACAAAGTGTTGAGATTCACTCTGTGCAGCACTGGTGTTTAGTGGAAAAGTAGATCTAAGATTGCGTACCACATTCTGCAGATACTCCTGTATACGTGCGTCTATTTCTATGGCAGGAATTAGTTCGCCAAATTTTGTCTTGTACCGGGGATCTAACAGTGTGGCAACCCAGTATTCAGGATTACTTCAAATTCATACAATCCGAGGGTCATGTAGGTAGTGCAGCAAGAAGGCGCTCATGTGTCTTGTGCATCCAGGAGGACCAAGTCCTTGGTGTGTTGGTGGCAGAGAGGTGAGAATCGTGCATCCTTCCTCTGCCCTCTACCCACAACCTCGCACAACCGAAATGTGAGCAAGCTCTCACTCATCTGCTGAGTCTTCCATGCCCATCGCCAGTTCGTCCTCCATTTCTTCATGGGCTCCTGCACTTTCATCAACACTTTTTGCTGATACTATGCGCCCTTGTTAATCCCTCTCCCTCACCATGACTGCCGCATAGGTGCCGCTGACCATCTGGACCTCGTAGATCTTGTTATCCCTTCCGCATATGACTCCTCCTGTACTTCCTCCCCTTCCTCTTGTCCCAACACCTGACTCCGAATAATAATTACAGTGTGCTCCATCATGTAGATGACCAGAATTGTCACGCTGAGAATGACATTGCCAGTGCTAAACATCTTCGTCGACATTTCAAAACTGTGTAGCAGGGTGCATAGGTCCTTGATCTGACACCACTCCAGCAGCGTGATCTGCACCACCTCTGGATCAACTTATCCCAGGCTATATGTCTTACCGTATTTCAGCAGGGCTCTGCGGTGCTGCCACACACGCTGCAACATGTGCAGATTCCAATTCCTGCGTGTCGGAACATCGCATTTCCGGCGTTTAACTGCCAGACCCTAAGACTTCCGGAGTGATGAAAGTTGTTGAGCTGCTGTGTGCGCACGATGGAAGTGAGCACATAGCGAGCGTGCCCGCTGCACAAGGCCATGTAGGCCGTGATGGTGTTTTAAAAATTGCTGGAGAATTCGGATCAACACGTGAGCCATAAAAGGCACGTGTGTCACATTGCCCTGAGGATGGCCCGCAGCCAGGTTTGCATCATTGCCGCACACGGCTGTTAAGTCACCAACGGAGTCCGCTCCGTCAATTTGTACTCCGGTCGCCAGGTGACAACGTGTTCCTTTCATGAATAGTGCTGATGATGGGAGAGTAGTCGATGCCAGCGGCGCAGGTGGACGCAGGTTATGCTCACCCACTGGGCTGCATTACCTTGACAGATGCAGAATCTCTGGCTGAATGTAGCTGGTGGGTATCTCACAGATGAAATACCATCATTCAGCTACAACCAATGGGAAGACACCACACCCTTTTTTATGCCCATCCTGTCTGCAGACCACTGCCAGACATAGCTATGAACCTCTGGTTAATTTTACCCCCAGTTCAGTTTTATGATTTTGTGTGCTTGTTACCTGACTACTTTTCCTGCTTGCTGTTTATGTACCTTGTTGGCCGATACGCATTTCACCTCTGCTTGTTTTCTGATTAAGTCCTGGCCGTCCCATTCTGTTCCTGTTCCTCAATTAATGTTTTGACCCTGCCTGACTACTATTCTCTGTAATAGCGGTGTGACTCACATTTCCCATACATTTCAAAGTAAAACTTTGACCGCCTGATGGCATTGAGCTCTGCTGCCAGCATAGTAAGGAGGTGTGTGGTAGTCCTTGTGCGCAGTTGCAAGGAAGGGTGGCCTGACCACACAGGGTTTGCGCAAAGGTAGAGGACCCACACGAGGTTGAAGAGGCAGAAGCAGTGTATTAACTTCTACATACAGAACAAGGATTGAAACAACTCGTGGGGACGGCAAGACTTGTACAGCAGACCCTTCTCCATCTCTCACCATAGTTTGCCAGTGCCCAGTCAGTGACATGTAATGACCCTGTCTATGCTTACTGGTCCAAGTATCTGTGTTGAAATGCACCCTGTCGCACACAGATTTTCTCAAGGAAGTGGTGATGTTGTGTGCGACATGCCGGTGTAGCGCGGGCATGCTTTTCTTGGAGAAGCAGTGGTGATTGGGCATCTGGTACTGGGGCACAGCGACAGACATAAGGTCTGTAAAATCCTGTGTGTCCACTACGCGTAAAGGCAGCATTTCGGTAGCCAACAGCTTACAGAGGGATAGAGTCAACCACTTAGCTTTGTCATGGGTCGCAGTAAGTGGCCTTTTATTTGACCACATCTGAGGGACAGAGATCTGGCTGCTGTCTGTAGACGGTGTTGAGTAGGGTGTCCCTGGAAAAATGCAGGTTTGTGAGAAAAGTGCAGGCGGAGACATGATGTTGGCTTCATCTTGCCTTCAGATCTGTTCATCTTGTATCATTTTTAAAAAACACAGCAAGCAAGGGTTACTCCAAGCGGAGTCTCCCTTTTTTTCCAAAAATTGGGCCCCACACAGACACCTTATCAGTGGCAGCACTTGTGCCCTAGTTGCAAACAGGATGTTTTGATTTGCATCAAGCACATTCCAAATCCACAAGCATTTACTCTCCCCAGGATGACACAGGGGTAGTAAATTACTTCTGGATCCATGACTTGTTCATTTTGATGAACGTCAGTCTGTCCACATTGTCACTGGACAGACGCGTGCGCTTATCTGTCAGCACACACCCAGCAGCACTGAAGACACGTTCAGAGACAACGCTGGCAGCTGGACACGACAAAATCTTCGAGGCGTAACTGGAGAGCTCTTGACATTTTTCTAGATTTGAAGCACAAAAGGAGCAAGGCTCCATTTGCAAAGTCATTGCATCGATGTTCATTTGGAGATACTCCTGTATCATCCTCTCCATCCGTTGACTATGTGTCAGACTTGTTGTCTCTGGTGGCCTTGCAAAGGAGGGTCTAAAAAAATTATGAAAAGATTCCATAAAATTGCTGTTACCAGCACCAGATACGGTCCTACTGGTACGGGTAGACTGTTGAAGATGACGAGGCCGTCCCATGTTTGTCAAGTTACAACTGGGAGAATCACTCCCTTCACCTGCACGGTTGTTTGGTGGAAAAGCCGAGCTAAGATCGAGTAACAGCTTCTGCTGATACTCCTGCATACGTGCGTCCCTTTCTATGGGTGGAATTATGTCACAAAATTTGGACTTGTCCCGGGGATCTAATAGTGTGGCAAGCCAGTAGTCATCATCACTTCTAATTTTGACAATACGAGGGTCATGTTGGAGGTAGTGCAACAAGAAGGCACTCATGTGTCTTGCGCAGCCATGCGCACCAAGTCCACGCTGTGTTTGTGGCATAGAGGTGCTAACCGTTCTTTCTTCCTCTGTCATCTCCCCCCAACCTCTTTCAACTGAAATTTGACCAAGGTCCCCCTCATCTGCTGAGTCTTCCATGTCCATGGACAGTTCGTCCTCCATATCTTCATGTCCTCCTGCACCTTCCTCAACATCTCACCTGCTACCATGCGCCCTTGTTGATCCCTGTCCCCCATGGTCCCATGCCTGCCGCGTTGGTGATGATGAACGTCTGGACCTTGGTGATGTTGTTGTGTCTTGCGCATATGAATCCTCCTGTAGTTCCTCCCCTTCCTGTTGTCCCACCCCCTGACTACGAATAGTGTTTAGCGTGTGCTCCAGCATGTAAATGACTGTAATCGTCATGCTGATAATGGCATTGTCAGCGCTAAACATATTCGTCGCCATGTCGAAACTGTGCAGAAGGGTGCATAGGTCCTTGATCTGAGATCACTCCATCAGGGTGATCTGCCCCACTTCTGCATCTCGTTGGCCCAGGCTATACATCATGACGTATTGCACCAGGGCTCGCCGGTGCTGCCACAGTCGCTGTAACATGTGGAGAGTTGAATTCCAGCGTGTCGCCACATCGCATTTCAGGCGATGAACCGGCAGGCCGAAAGACTTCTGGAGCGATGCAAGTCGCTCAGGTGCGGCGGTTGAACGGCGGAAGTGAGCACTGCAGACAGTTTCCGTGCCCTGGTCAGAAGGCCATCTAGGCCGGGATAGTGTGTTAAAAATTGCTGGACAACAAGGTTAAACACGTGAGCCATACAAGGCACGTGTGTCACCTTGCCCAGGCGAAGGGCCGCACCCAGGTTTGCAGCATTGTCGCACACGGCCTTACCAGGCTGCAGGTTGAGTGGAGACAACCATTTATCAAAATCAGTCTCCAGAGCTGCCCACAACTCAGTCGCTGTGTGACTCCTATTTCAAAGACATGTCAAGCTAAAGACCGCCTGATGCCGTTGCGCTCTGCTACCAGCATAGTAATGAGGGGTGCGTGATTCCTTCTGCGCAGTGAGAACGCTGGTGGCCTGACCAGGCAGGCTTGGGGCGGAGGTGGAGGACCCAGATGAGGTGGAGGATGCAGAAGCAGTGGCGGAACTTGGACAGACAGAGGATTGACACACAAGTCGTGGGGACGGCAAGACTTGTGCAGCAGACCCTTCACCATCTATCACCATAGTTACCCAGTGGCCAGTCAGCGACATGTAACGTCCCTGTCCATGCTTACTGGTCCAAGTATCGGTGGTGAAATGCACCCGTTCACACACAGAGTTTCTCAAGGAAGCGGTGATGTTGTGTGCGACATGCTGGTGTAGCGCGGGCACACCTTTCTTAGAGAAGTAGTGGCGACTAGGCATCTGGTACTGGGGCACAGCGACAGACATAAGGTCTCTAAAATCCTGTGTGTCCACTAGGCGGAAAGGCAGCATTTCTGTAGTCAACAGCTTACAGAGGGATAGAGTCAACCTCTTCGCTTTGTCATGGGTCGCAGGAAGTGGCCTTTTATTTGACCACATCTGAGGGACAGAGATCTGGCTGCTGTGTGTAGACGGTGTTGAGTCGGGTGTCCCTGGAAAAATGCAGCTTTGTGAGGAAAGTGCAGGCGGAGACATGATGTTGCCTTCATCCAAAGTTGGTGCTATCGATGTCTGAGAGAGCTGTACACACTCACTTGTTTCCCCTTCCAAACCAACTGACGACCTACCAAGCAAACTGCCTGTTGCGGTTACAGTGGTGGAAGTTGTGGGTGGAAAAACAGGTGTGACAGCTGTCCCCACAGTCCTAGAAGATGACGAGCGCGCGGATGCACTGGAAGGGGCAGGCGGTGGATGGTTCGCTCCGCTAGGCCGCATTGCAGCACGGTGAGCTTCCCATCGGGCCATATGATATTTATTCATGTGACGATTCATGGAAGAAGTTGTCAAACTGCTGAGGTTTTGACCTCTACTAAGAGAACCATGACAAATTTTACAGATCACATAATTTGGGCGATCTTTTTCTATGTCAAAAAAGGACCTGGCTAGGCAAGGCTTAGAGGCCATGCGACCTGTTGATCCACCCCGAATAATGCTCAGAGGCAGAGTGGTGGCTGAGGATGCAGTTGTAGACGTGCTACCAGTGCTCCGACTGTGTCCAGGAAGGCGCCAGGTTACTTCGACGTCGGTTGCATCCTCCTCCACCGCCTCTGTTGACCTCCTCGAGTGTCTGACTGTGGGTTGACAGTAGGTGTGATCTAGAACTTAATCATCAATTGTTGTGTTTGCACTCCCCTACCCCTCAGACCGAGTTTCTTCTTGCCCTGACCGAATATTTAAGTTGTCATCCCAATCGGGTATCTGCGTCTCATCTTCATCAGTATGTTCCTCATTGCCTATAACCACAGTTGTTGGAAAGGCAGCATTTTGGTAGCCAACAGTTTGCATATGATGAAAGTCAACCTCCAAGCCATTTCATGCCCTTCTAAAAGCATGTAAAACACAGCGAGGGGACTCCAACCACAGTCTCCCTCGTTGCCACTAACTGGGCCACACACACCCCACTTGACTGGCATCGGTTGACCCCCCCTTTTGACAAAGAAAAAGATGCTTTGCATGAAGCACTCTCAAAAATACGCGTGCCTTTCCCGTCCCCTGGCTGACCCAGGGGAAGAAAAGTCCTCTGAGAGCCATGACTTGTTCATCTTGGTTCTTTTAGAGACACAGCGAGGGGACTCCAACCACAGTCTCCCTCGTTGCCACTAACTGGGCCACACACACCCCACTTGACTGGCATCGGTTGAGCCCCCTTTTGAAAAAGAAAAAGATGCTTTGCATGAAGCACTCTCAAAAATACGCGTGCCTTTCCCGTCCCCTGGCTGACCCAGGGGAAGAAAAGTCCTCTGAGAGCCATGACTTGTTCATCTTGGTTCTTTTAGAGACACAGCGAGGGGACTCCAACCACAGTCTCCCTCGTTGCCACTAACTGGGCCACACACACCCCACTTGACTGGCATCGGTTGAGCCCCCTTTTGAAAAAGAAAAAGATGCTTTGCATGAAGCACTCTCAAAAATACGCGTGCCTTTCCCGTCCCCTGGCTGACCCAGGGGAAGAAAAGTCCTCTGAGAGCCATGACTTGTTCATCTTGGTTCTTTTAGAGACACAGCGAGGGGACTCCAACCACAGTCTCCCTCGTTGCCACTAACTGGGCCACACACACCCCACTTGACTGGCATCGGTTGAGCCCCCTTTTGAAAAAGAAAAAGATGCTTTGCATGAAGCACTCTCAAAAATACGCGTGCCTTTCCCGTCCCCTGGCTGACCCAGGGGAAGAAAAGTCCTCTGAGAGCCATGACTTGTTCATCTTGGTTCTTTTAGAGACACAGCGAGGGGACTCCAACCACAGTCTCCCTCGTTGCCACTAACTGGGCCACACACACCCCACTTGACTGGCATCGGTTGAGCCCCCTTTTGAAAAAGAAAAAGATGCTTTGCATGAAGCACTCTCAAAAATACGCGTGCCTTTCCCGTCCCCTGGCTGACCCAGGGAAAGAAAAGTCCTCTGAGAGCCATGACTTGTTCATCTTGGTTCTTTTAGAGACACAGCGAGGGGACTCCAACCACAGTCTCCCTCGTTGCCACTAACTGGGCCACACACACCCCACTTGACTGGCATCGGTTGAGCCCCCTTTTGAAAAAGAAAAAGATGCTTTGCATGAAGCACTCTCAAAAATACGCGTGCCTTTCCCGTCCCCTGGCTGACCCAGGGGAAGAAAAGTCCTCTGAGAGCCATGACTTGTTCATCTTGGTTCTTTTAGAGACACAGCGAGGGGACTCCAACCACAGTCTCCCTCGTTGCCACTAACTGGGCCACACACACCCCACTTGACTGGCATCGGTTGAGCCCCCTTTTGAAAAAGAAAAAGATGCTTTGCATGAAGCACTCTCAAAAATACGCGTGCCTTTCCCGTCCCCTGGCTGACCCAGGGGAAGAAAAGTCCTCTGAGAGCCATGACTTGTTCATCTTGGTTCTTTTAGAGACACAGCGAGGGGACTCCAACCACAGTCTCCCTCGTTGCCACTAACTGGGCCACACACACCCCACTTGACTGGCATCGGTTGACCCCCCCTTTTGACAAAGAAAAAGATGCTTTGCATGAAGCACTCTCAAAAATACGCGTGCCTTTCCCGTCCCCTGGCTGACCCAGGGGAAGAAAAGTCCTCTGAGAGCCATGACTTGTTCATCTTGGTTCTTTTAGAGACACAGCGAGGGGACTCCAACCACAGTCTCCCTCGTTGCCACTAACTGGGCCACACACACCCCACTTGACTGGCATCGGTTGAGCCCCCTTTTGAAAAAGAAAAAGATGCTTTGCATGAAGCACTCTCAAAAATACGCGTGCCTTTCCCGTCCCCTGGCTGACCCAGGGGAAGAAAAGTCCTCTGAGAGCCATGACTTGTTCATCTTGGTTCTTTTAGAGACACAGCGAGGGGACTCCAACCACAGTCTCCCTCGTTGCCACTAACTGGGCCACACACACCCCACTTGACTGGCATCGGTTGACCCCCCCTTTTGACAAAGAAAAAGATGCTTTGCATGAAGCACTCTCAAAAATACGCGTGCCTTTCCCGTCCCCTGGCTGACCCAGGGGAAGAAAAGTCCTCTGAGAGCCATGACTTGTTCATCTTGGTTCTTTTAGAGACACAGCGAGGGGACTCCAACCACAGTCTCCCTCGTTGCCACTAACTGGGCCACACACACCCCACTTGACTGGCATCGGTTGAGCCCCCTTTTGAAAAAGAAAAAGATGCTTTGCATGAAGCACTCTCAAAAATACGCGTGCCTTTCCCGTCCCCTGGCTGACCCAGGGGAAGAAAAGTCCTCTGAGAGCCATGACTTGTTCATCTTGGTTCTTTTAGAGACACAGCGAGGGGACTCCAACCACAGTCTCCCTCGTTGCCACTAACTGGGCCACACACACCCCACTTGACTGGCATCGGTTGAGCCCCCTTTTGAAAAAGAAAAAGATGCTTTGCATGAAGCACTCTCAAAAATACGCGTGCCTTTCCCGTCCCCTGGCTGACCCAGGGGAAGAAAAGTCCTCTGAGAGCCATGACTTGTTCATCTTGGTTCTTTTAGAGACACAGCGAGGGGACTCCAACCACAGTCTCCCTCGTTGCCACTAACTGGGCCACACACACCCCACTTGACTGGCATCGGTTGAGCCCCCTTTTGAAAAAGAAAAAGATGCTTTGCATGAAGCACTCTCAAAAATACGCGTGCCTTTCCCGTCCCCTGGCTGACCCAGGGGAAGAAAAGTCCTCTGAGAGCCATGACTTGTTCATCTTGGTTCTTTTAGAGACACAGCGAGGGGACTCCAACCACAGTCTCCCTCGTTGCCACTAACTGGGCCACACACACCCCACTTGACTGGCATCGGTTGAGCCCCCCTTTTGACAAAGAAAAAGATGCTTTGCATGAAGCACTCTCAAAAATACGCGTGCCTTTCGCCTCCCCTGGCTGACCCAGGGGAAGAAAAGTCCTCTGAGAGCCAGGTCCACATTGTCAGTGGACAGACACGTGTGCTTATCTGCCAGCAGACCCCCAGCAGCACTGAAGACAGGTTCCGAGAGAACGCTGGCTGCAGGACACGACAAGATCCTCAAGGCGTACGTGGCGAGCTCAGGCAATTTATCCAGATTGGAAGCCTAAAATGAGCAGGGCTCAAGTTGCACAATAATGGAATCGATGTTTCTTTGCATATACTCATATATCTGTGTGTCTCCCTCTTTTTCCTTGTCCAGCTGTTTTGTTTTCACATGAGTATATGTCCTTGTCACTTTCCCATGTGTTTGTGTTATGTTGTGAGTTGTTTGTCACCTTTTGGACACCTTTCAGGGTGTTTTCTAGGTGTTTTACTGTGTTTGTGATTGCCTGCCATTGTTTCCTATGGGCTCGAGTTCGGTTCGTCGAACGTTCGACGAGCCGAACTCGAGCCAGACCCCCCGTTCGGCGAACCGCCTCGAGCCGAACCGGGACCGGTTCGCTCATCTCTAGTGATAATTCTCCAATTTGGGCAAACTCTTTTAAGAGACTACCACTTCAGCAAGCTCTCCAATTGCATATTGATGAGAGTCTGTCAGATTTTGACCACCAAAGTATGGAAAGCGCATGTAGCTCTTTCAGGGAAAAGTCTGGCAATTCCGGGTACTTTCACACTTGCGTTGTTTTCCTTCCATTACAATCCGCCCTTTTGGAAAACAGTGGAATCCGTTAACGGATTCCGCTGTTTCCCATAGACTTGTATGGTTGACGGATTGTACCAAAAGGACCTGCGTTGCTTCCGCTGGGCGACACTCTGTTGCTTCCGCCCAGCAGGAGGAACGCAGCATGTAACGTTGTTTTGAGCAGCGGAATCCTCTGGATTTCACTGCGCATGCTCTTTTTTTTTTTTTTTAAATCAAACTTTATTGTGGCTCGCGGTGGCGGAACGTTCAGCTGAACGCCCGGCCGCCGGCAAGTGACAGCGCTCAGCTGAGCACCCGCCCGCCGGCATGCCCGGGCGCCGGCAAGTGACAGCGCTCAGCTGATCACCCGGCGGCCGGCTGCAGGGAGCGATCAGCTGATCACCCGGCGGCCGGCTGCAGGGAGCGATCAGCTGATCACCCGGCGGCCGGCTGCAGGGAGCGATCAGCTGATCACCCGGCGGCCGGCTGCAGGGAGCGATCAGCTGATCACCTGGCGGCCGGCTGCAGGGAGCAATCAGCTGATCACCCGGCGGCCGGCTGCAGGGAGCGATCAGCTGATCACCCGGCGGCCGGCTGCAGGGAGCGATCAGCTGATCAGCCGGCGGCCGGCTGCAGGGAGCGATCAGCTGATCACCCGGCGGCCGGCTGCAGGGAGCGATCAGCTGATCACCTGGCGGCCGGCTGCAGGGAGCAATCAGCTGATCACCCGGCGGCCGGCTGCAGGGAGCGATCAGCTGATCACCCGGCGGCCGGCTGCAGGGAGTGATCAGCTGATCACCCGGCGGCCGGCTGCAGGGAGCGATCAGCTGATCACCCGGCGGCCGGCTGCAGGGAGCGATCAGCTGATCGTTCACAATAGTCTGCCGCTGGTAAAACTGTAAAAAAAAATCAAAAAATCAAAACGAATTGCGTTGTTTTGCAGCATCCGTTGCATCCGTTGTGCCACTATATGCAACACATCCGTTGCATCCGTTACACAACGCAATGCAACGGATACCGTTCAACGCAAGTGTGAAACTAGCCTTACAGGGCAAGTCCTTTCCTCTGTTACTGCAAAATAAGCGTTTCAATTTATATTCAAATGAGGCAGATGGACTATTTGTAGATGTGAAGTCTCTGTCACTCGAGCTCTATTTGCAGCCCACTGCCATCTCCCTCTGCTTGATTGACGGATGCTTTGCCTGAAGTCACACAGCAGAGACTATGGGGAGATAAGGTATGCACACCAGTGACTATGGAAGGGGAATACATGGAATAGCAGAAATTGCTGTGTGAATACTGACATGAAAAATTCAATAGCTATGTGTATAGAATGAAATGTGAAAAATGGAACCTGCATTACTGCCATGAATATATGAATAAAGTGAAATTTAGCTACTGAATTGATCAATGCAATAGAGCCCCAACACTACGCCAAAGTATTTCTCTACGTTGGGGTCCCTAGCTTGTGTGTGTCCTCTCATGCAGTTAAAAAACTTACCGTGTATGGGAAGCTGAGACCCAGGCTATATATACGATGTGGATTGGCAATAGGTGTGTATGGGGAGGGTTCACAAACGAAAAACTACTAACATTAAGGAATAACGTTTGGAACTCCATTCTATGTCTGAACTGGGTGCAAAAAACCTAAAAAACATCACTATGGGGAGATAAGGTATGCACACCAGTGACTATGGAAGGGGAATACATGGAATAGCAGAAACTGCTGTGTGAATACTGACATGAAAAATTCAATAGCTATATGTATAGAATGAAATGTGAAAAATGGTTTTTTAGGTTTTTTGCACCCAGTTCAGACATAGAATGGAGTTCCAAACGTTATTCCTTAATGTTAGTAGTTTTTCGTTTGTGAACCCTCCCCATACACACCTATTGCCAATCCATATCATACGCATAAATAGCCTGGGTCTCAGCTTCCCATACACGGTAAGTTTTTTAACTGCATGAGAGGACACACACAAGCTAGGGACCCCAACGTAGAGAAATACTTTGGCGTAGTGTTAGGGCTCTATTGCATTGATCAATTCAGTAGCTAAATTTCTCTTTATTCATATATTCATGGCAGTAATGCAGGTTCCATTTTTCACATTTCATTCTATACATATAGCTATTGAATTTTTCATGTCAGTATTCACACAGCAGTTTCTGCTATTCCATGTATTCCCCTTACATAGTCACTGGTGTGCATACCTTATCTCCCCATAGGGATGTTTTTTAGGTTTTTTGCACACAGCAGAGACTGTCTGTCAAGATTCAGGAGTCAGCACTGGGAATAGAGC
The DNA here is from genome assembly GCF_048569485.1 of Anomaloglossus baeobatrachus. Classification (NCBI taxonomy): domain Eukaryota; kingdom Metazoa; phylum Chordata; class Amphibia; order Anura; family Aromobatidae; genus Anomaloglossus; species Anomaloglossus baeobatrachus. Next base: position 121,222,196 of record NC_134354.1, read on the forward strand.
TGGAGTGACAGAGGCTTCAGATCTAATAGAGTCCTTTCAGTCTCATTTCCATATAAATTCAAATGCTGATTTCTCAGTAACAGAGGAAAGGACTCGCAATGGACATGCACATATAGTTTGGGGTGTAAAATCCTGCAGGAAATTCCCTTTAACCCCTTCACACCATGGCTAATTTCAGTTTTTGTATTTTCATTTTTTCCTCCATTTCTTCCTATAACCATTTCTGTAAATCTCCGGCACTGTGGATGGGATTTCTATACATCTCTGGCACAGTGGATGGGATTTCTATAAATCTCTGCACTGTGGATGGGATTTCTATAAATCTCCGGCACTGTGGATGGGATTTCTATAAATCTCTGCACTGTGGATGGGATTTCTATAAATCTCTACACTGTGGATGGGATTTCTATAAATCTCTGCACTGTGGATGGGATTTCTATAAATCTCTGCACTGTGGATGGGATTTCTATAAATCTCTGCACTGTGGATGGGATTTCTATAAATCTCTGCACTGTGGATGGGATTTCTATAAATCTCCGGCACTGTGGATGGGATTTCTATAAATCTCTGCACTGTGGATGGGATTTCTATAAATCTCCGGCACTGTGGATGGGATTTCTATAAATCTCCGGCGCTGTTGACGGGATTTCTATAAATCTCCGGCGCTGTTGATAGGATTTCTATAAATCTCCGGCAATGTGGATGGGATTTCTATAAATCTCCAGCACTGTGGATGGGATTTCTATAAATCTCCGGCACTGTGGATGGGATTTCTATAAATCTCCGGCACAGTGGATGGGATTTCTATAAATCTCCGGCACTGTGGATTGGATTTCTATAAATCTCCGGCACTGTGGATGGGATTCCTATAAATCTCTGGTGCTCTGGATGGGATTTATATAAATCTATGGTGCTGTGGATGGGATTTCTATAAATCTCTGGTGCTCTGGATGGGATTTCTATAAATCTCCAGCACAGTGGATGGGATTTCTATAAATCTCCGGCACTGTGGATTGGATTTCTATAAATCTCCGGCACTGTGGATGGGATTTCTATAAATCTCTGGTGCTCTGGATGGGATTTCTATAAATCTCTGGTGCTCTGGATGGGATTTATATAAATCTATGGTGCTGTGGATGGGATTTCTATAAATCTCTGCACTGTGGATGGGATTTCTATACATCTCCGGCACAGTGGATGGGATTTCTATAAATCTCCGGCACTGTGGATGGGATTTATATAAATCTCCGGCACTGTGGATGGGATTTCTATACATCTCCGGCACAGTGGATGGGATTTCTATAAATCTCCGGCACTGTGGATGGGATTTCTATTAATCTCCAGCACTGTGGATGGGATTTCTATAAATCTCTGCACTGTGGATTGGATTTCTATAAATCTCCAGCACTGTGGATGGGATTTCTATAAATCTCCAGCACTGTGGATGGGATTTCTATAAATCTCCGGCACTGTGGATTGGATTTCTATAAATCTCTGCACTGTGGATTGGATTTCAATAAATCTCCGGCACTGTGGATTGGATTTCTATAAATCTCCGGCACTGTGGATGGGATTTCTATAAATCTCTGGTGCTCTGGATGGGATTTATATAAATCTATGGTGCTGTGGATGGGATTTCTATAAATCTCTGCACTGTGGATGGGATTTCTATACATCTCCGGCACAGTGGATGGGATTTCTATAAATCTCCGGCACTGTGGATGGGATTTCTGTAAATCTCCGGCACTGTGGATGGGATTTCTATACATCTCCGGCACAGTGGATGGGATTTCTATAAATCTCCGGCACTGTGGATGGGATTTCTATACATCTCTGGCACTGTGGATTGGATTTCTATAAATCTCCAGCGCTGTGGATGGGATTTCTATAAATCTCTGGCACAGTGGATGGGATTTCTATAAATCTCTGCACTGTGGATGGGATTTCTATAAATCTCCGGCACTGTGGATGGGATTTCTATAAATCTCTGGCGCTGTGGATGGGATTTCTATAAATCTCCGGCACTGTGGATGGGATTTCTATAAATCTCCGGCACTGTGGATGGGATTTCTATAAATCTCTGGCGCTGTGGATGGGATTTCTATAAATCTCCGGCACAGTGGATGGGATTTCTATAAATCTCTGCACTGTGGATGGGATTTCTATAAATCTCCGGCACTGTGGATGGGATTTCTATAAATCTCCGGCGCTGTGGATGGGATTTCTATAAATCTCTGGCACTGTGGATGGGATTTCTATAAATCTCCGGCGCTGTGGATGGGATTTCTATAAATCTCCGGCACTGTGGATGGGATTTCTATAAGTCTCCGGCATTGTGGATTGGATTTCTATAAATCTCCGGCACAGTGGATGGGATTTCTATAAATCTCCGGCACTGTGGATTGGATTTCTATAAATCTCCAGCACTGTGGATGGGATTTCTATAAATCTCTGGTGCTCTGGATGGGATTTCTATAAATCTCTGGCACAGTGGATGGGATTTCTATAAATCTCTGCACTGTGGATGGGATTTCTATAAATCTCCGGCACTGTGGATGGGATTTCTATAAATCTCTGGCGCTGTGGATGGGATTTCTATAAATCTCTGCACTGTGGATGGGATTTCTATAAATCTCCGGCACTGTGGATGGGATTTCTATAAATCTCTGGCGCTGTGGATGGGATTTCTATAAATCTCCGGCACAGTGGATGGGATTTCTATAAATCTCTGCACTGTGGATGGGATTTCTATAAATCTCCGGCATTGTGGATGGGATTTCTATAAATCTCCGGCACAGTGGATGGGATTTCTATAAATCTCCGGCACTGTGGATTGGATTTCTATAAATCTCCAGCACTGTGGATGGGATTTCTATAAATCTCTGGTGCTGTGGATGGGATTTCTATAAATCTCTGCACTGTGGATGGGATTTCTATAAATCTCCGGCACTGTGGGTGGGAGTTCTATACATCTCCGGCACTGTGGATTGGATTTCTATAAATCTCCAGCACTGTGGATGGGATTTCTATAAATCTATGGTGCTGTGGATGGGATTTCTATAAATCTCTGCACTGTGGATGGGATTTCTATAAATCTCCGGCACTGTGGATGGGATTTCTATAAATCTCAGGCACTGTGGGTGGGAGTTCTATACATCTCCGGCACAGTGGATGGGATTTCTATAAATCTCCGGCACAGTGGATGGGATTTCTATAAATCTCCGGCACTGTGGATGGGATTTCTATAAATCTCCGGCACTGTGGATGGGATTTCTATAAATCTCTGCACTGTGATGGGATTTCTATAAATCTCCGGCACTGTGGATGGGATTTCTATAAAACTCTGGTGCTCTGGATGGGATTTCTATAAATCTCCGGCACTGTGGATGGGATTTCTATAAATCTCCGGCACTGAGGATGGGATTTCTATAAATCTCCGGCACTGTGGATGGGATTTTTATAAATCTCCGGTGCTGTGGATGGGATTTCTATAAATCTCTGGTGGTGTGGATGGGATTTTTATAAATCTCTGCACTGTGGATGGGATTTCTATAAATCTCCGGCGCTGTGGATGGGATTTCTATAAATCTCCAACTCTATGGATGGGATTTCTATAAATTTCCAGCTCTGTGGATGGGATTTCTATAAATCTCTAGGGCTCTGGATGGGATTTCTACAAATCCTGGGCACATTGCTGGTAGAGCATGAGTCGGGTCAGTCCCATCCCCAATTTTGGGTCTCATGGCCACACATATGGTATATGAGGCTGTTGCGTTTGGGTCAGGAGGAGACCCAGAAATCGACATTTGTACATGGACTATGCCACTTGGGTGTGTGACACTGATCTAAGAGGATTGTCTAATGGCAAATTCGGAGTATCCGTGACGTAATCAGGATCATAGCTTATACATGAATATTTCTGGCCACTGAGTGATGCAGACAGAGATTGTCCTGGACACTACAGCCTCTCTAGTGACTGAAATGGCTGACCCCAGAGGGCAATAGAAGACATATATATCTAGCATATAACTTCAGCTTGTAACCCTGGTGATAAAGGTCACACTGTGAATGTATCTCTTCTCTGATCTCCACAGCTGCATCTGGTTAGATACAGTAACCAGAAATCATGGAGCTTCTCACCACGTGACACATTGCAGCACTGCTGGGATCGCCGCTTTAAGAAGAAGCCGGGCCCAGCAGTGAACGAAGGGGCGTGGTGTCCACCCCTGGCAGGCCCCGCCCCCTCACTCACATCACGCGGTTGTGTAATCCCCGGCTCCGCCCCGCTCCACGTTGTTTCTCTCTTCAAAATGATTGTGAAACGTAGCAACCCACGCACGCCCTGCCCACTGCATGAGGGGAAAACACGCATCACGGGGCGGGGGACACACCCTGCTGTAACCCTGTCACTGCCGCAGGGGTCAGGCTTTGTCACTTGTGGCTCTGCAGTTGCAAAAGTCAAAAATGCAGGGACTGAGGCAGATCGCAACAGCACGTGACCGAGCACCGGGGTACATCAGGTCACTGCGGCCCGGCAGCCTGCACGGGGGCGGCCAGGGGAGAACCAATCAGCCCGCGGCTCTCATGTCACGGCGCAGATCTGGGGAATGAAAGCGGCCGCCTCATTGGTCACTGTGCGCACTGGTCATACGTGCCGCGGTGACAGACGCATTGTTCCTCCTGTGCCTCCTACTCTAATGTTCACAAGTGGCCTTTTCTATGCTTTTTTTTTTTGCCGTGAAAATTTCACAGAAAAATGCAGCAGAAATTACACGTTTTTCGTGCTAACCTTTGGAGCTCAGTATGGAAAATCTGCAGTAAAATCACTAAAAGAAGAAGAAGAAAAAAAAACACCACAGAAAAAATGCAATGAAAAAAAAGCACTAAGTGAATCACGTTAGAAACCCCATTTACTTTGCAGCAAAGCTTTTCTGTACTAAAAAAAGTGTATTAAAAAACGCCTTCAAATTGGCACCAAAGACGGATCGAGTAAGGGCGCTTTCACACTTGAGTTGAACGGCATCCGTTGCTATCCGCCGCCTTGAGGAATTACGGTAACCGTTGCAGGAAACCGTTTTCTTCCTCATAGACTTCTATTAGCTACAGATAGCAACGGATGGCCTTGTGTTGCATCTGTCAGCCGACGCTGCGTTGCATCTGCCTGGTGGATGGAACTCTGCATGTAGCGTTTTTCTGCGCTTTGCGGAGTGTCAAAAAAACGCAACGTGCAGGATTCCGTCGGCGTCCCACATTTAGGCCGGAGTCACACTTGCACATATCTCGTGCGAGTCTCACATCACATCACCTGGCACGGCCGCACTCTCCTGACAGGAGTGGATCGCCTGCATGTATTTCTATGCAGCTGAGATGCTGCTGTCCGGAGAGCATCAGGCCGAGCCGGGTGATGCGATGCGAGACTCGCACGAGATACGCGCAAGTGTGACTCCGGCCTTAGGTGCGGACGCCTCCAGATAATTTGTAGATAAATAAGCACCTCCTCCCAAACAAAACCCCACACACACGCACACATTAAACCGCTAGGCCCTGTGCGTACACTGCATTTTTACCTGCATTTTTTTTTTTGCATTTTTGCTGCAGAATTTTCTTGAGAAAATGGTTGTACCCTTTCTGCAGACAGTCCCAAGCAAAACCTATGGGAAAAAAATAGCTGTGCACACACTGCACTTTTTTCTCAAGAAAATTCTTTCTGCAGAATTTCTTGAGAAAAAGAATGAGCATGTCACTTCTTTTCTGCAGGTAGCTGCGTTTTTTGCCATACTGTATTTTTCGGACTATAAGACACACTTTTTGCCCCAAAAGTTGGGGGAAAGTGGGGGGTGTGTCTTATAGTCTGAATGAAGGGCTGCGGAGAATGAGGGTGCTGCGGTGGAGCGGGTCATCGGGGGCATGAGCAGGTGTAGCAGCGCCTGACGTGACCACGTGGGCCCGCTCATTACATATGCACGCCCATCCTCCCGCCCATCATCCCTCAGCGCTGAAGCTGGCACTGACAGGTGGGCGGGGTGATGGGTGGAGAATGCACGCATAGTAAACAGCCGGCCTGCATGATCACCTCTGGCAACTACAGCCTGGAGTGATCATGTGCGGCTGTATTCACTGCCCCCACGCATCATCATCAGCGTAGGGTGCAGTGAATCAGTACCCTCACCGGCAACGATCCCTGCAGCACCGCGATCTCCTCCTGTTTGTGTCGGCCGCGGCTGTGTGTGCAGACTAGCGGTGCTCACAGGGATGACATCATCGCTGTGCGCACGTCTCCACACACAGCCGCAGCCGGCACAGACAGGAGGACATCGCGATGCTGCAGGGAGTGAGGAAAGGTGAGTATAAACGTTTATTTTTGTGTGCCACAGGATGCAGCCATATAGCAGGATAGGGGTATATAGTAGGATGACGGTATATACCAGGATGGGGGTATATTATGAGCAGGATCAGAGTATATAGCAGGGTGGGAGTATATAGCAGGATAGGGGTATATAGCAGGATGATGGCATATAGCAGGCAGGATGGGGGTATATAGCAGGATGGGGTTATATAGCAGGATGGGAGCATATACTAGGATGGGGGTATATAGCAGGATGGGTGTATATAGCAGGAAGCGGCCATACACCAAGATGGGGTATATAGCAGGATGCAGCCATATGCCAGGATGGGGTAAATAGCAGGATGCGGCCATACTCCAAGATGGGGTATATAGCAGGATGCGGCCATATGCTAGGATGGGGTATATAGCAGGATGTGGCCATATGCCAGGATGGGGTATATAGCAGTATATAGCAGGATGGGACCACATAACAGGATGGCAGTATATAGCAGGATGGGGTATATAGCAGGATGTGGGCTATACCAGGATGAGTGACATATATATACAAGGCAGGAGGATCATTACCAGGATGGGGTACCTGAGTTAGAGAATTTGGGGAGATTACCCCCATAACAGTGTCAGAAGCAGATCCTCGCCCCATAACAATGTGTCATGACTACATTTTTTGCTGAAAATTTTATTTTCCTATTTTCCTCCTCTAAAACCAGGGTGCGTCTTATAGTCCGGTGCGTCTTATAGTCCGAAACATACGGTATATAATGGTAAAAAAAAACCGCAGGGACCAACCTGCGGAAAACACGCATCAAAAACGCTGTAAAAATGCATGCATGCAAGATTGTTGATGAAAAAAAAAAAAAAAAAGGTCTGATGTCATTTCCTTCTTCAAAATGTTCATTGTATGCAGGAGAGCAGACAGCTGCAGAACTAGTGTATGCAGGAGAGCAGACAGCAGCTGCAGAACTACAAGTCTCAGCATCCTCCATTCACTAGTGTATGCAGGAGAGCAGACAGCAGCTGCAGAACTACAAGTCTCAGCATCCTCCATTCACTAGTGTATGGAGGAGAGCAGACAGCAGCTGCAGAACTACAAGTCTCAGCATCCTCCATTCACTAGTGTATGCAGGAGAGCAGACAGCAGCTGCAGAACTACAAGTCTCAGCATCCTCCATTCACTAGTGTATGCAGGAGAGCAGACAGCAGCTGCAGAACTACAAGTCTCAGCATCCTCCATTCACTAGTGTATGCAGGAGAGCAGACAGCAGCTGCAGAACTACAAGTCTCAGCATCCTCCATTCACTAGTGTATGGAGGAGAGCAGACAGCAGCTGCAGAACTACAAGTCTCAGCATCCTCCATTCACTAGTGTATGCAGGAGAGCAGACAGCAGCTGCAGAACTACAAGGCTCAGCATCCTCCATCCAGGACTGTATGCAGTTTTTTGCCCAAAAAGAAAAAAAAAATGACATGGGCTTCGCCATATTGTTGTATGCTAGCCGGGTACAGCAGGCAGGTACGGGCTGCCCCCAACCCCCAGCTGCCTATTTGTACCCGGCTGGGAACCAAAAATATAGGGAAGCCCTTTTTTTTAAAATTATTTCATGAATTTCATGAAATAATTTTAAAAAAAAATGACGTGAGCTTCGCCCAATTTTTGAGTCCAGCCGGGTACAACTAGGCAGCTGGGGATTGGAATCCACAGTGCAGGGTGCCCATGCTTTCTGGGCACCCCCGCTGTGAATTGCAGTCCCGCAGCCACCCCAGAAAATGGCGCTTTCATATAAGCGCCATCTTCTGGCGCTGTATCCAACTCTTCCAGCTGCCCTGAAGCCGGGTGGCTAGCTAGGTAATAATGGAGTTAGGGCTAGCTGTATATTATCAGCTGGCCCTAAGCCCGAAATTCATGGTGTCACGCCAATATTAGACATGGCCACCATGAATTTCTAGTAATGATAAAAAAAAAACACAACACAGAGAAAAATATTTTTATTAGAAATAAAACACAACACAATTAGTGACTCCATCTTTATTGAAATAAAGCACCCCCCTCCGCAGTAATCCTGGGTCAGGGTCCCGCGCCGTCCAATCCGGATCCAATATCATCTGATCGGTTTGCTGGAAGGCAAAGCGATCAGATGATATGTCAGGATCAAGTGCCTGAATCCCATCACACATCAGCTGATTGTATAAAAGCCGGTTATACAATCAGCTGATGCATCAGTAGAAAAAAAAAAAAAAAAAAAAATACATACTCACTTCTGTGCTGTGCTGATGACCGGCAGCTCCTGGAGCGATCGATTGGACAGGAGTCTGATCCTATACGATCGCTGCCGGAGCTGCCGGTAATCAGCTGATGAAGTCCCCTGACGGCAGGATCAGCTGATAGCCGGCCGAAAAAGCCGGCGAGACTACGATCAGCTGATGCGTCAGGTGACTGCATCAGGTGATCAGCGCCAGGTCCTGCAAGCAAGGTCCTGCCCCGGGGAGACTGCACACAGCCAGAGCGGCGGGACCGGGAGGAGATGGGAGCGGGCATGGCACCGGGACCCTGCGGACAGGTGAGTATATGACATTTTTTTTTTTCTACTGTTCACTTTGGTTTTCGCCGCTGCCTCCACCTCCCGCCCAGACATGGCGCCGCACGGAGCTGACATGCACAGGACGGGAGGTGGACGCAGCGGTGACGGTACCGGGAGGATTCATGCTTCTGTGTTTACCAACAGAAGGAATCCTCTTCCTGTACACGTCACTGTAGTGCCCACCCCTTGCGTGTATAGCTGCGTTTTTAGTCATAGAAACGCGGCTATATGCGTTATTCATTGCGTTTTTAACATCTCATTGAATTCAATGAGTGAAAAACGCAGTGGAAAACGCAGAAATAATTGACATGCTGCGTTTTTGTGGTCACCACAAAAACGCAGCTAAAAAAAAACGCTGTGTGAGGACAGCACTTCTGAAAACCCATTGACATTGCTGGGGAAGCAATGTCACTGCGTTTTCAGCACAAAAACGCGGTAAAAAACGCCGCTAAAAACGCGGCAAAAACGCCTAGTGCGCACATAGCCTTACTGCAGTTTGTGAAGTCTTAGGGCTCATGTGCACACTGCGTCCTGACCAGTGCAGAAATAAATGCACCCTCTGGCAGACTTGACACTGCGTTTTGACAAAAAGAATGTATCCAAAACGCATGTATTTTGGATGCATTTTGCATGCATTTTACATGCGTTTTGGATGCATTTTTGTCAGTGCGTTCCCCCGGCAATTCAGCTCTGCTACATGCCCGCTGACAGCAGACAGAGCTGGGCGATGAGAATGAACTCGGATGAACTTCATTCGACTTCATTGTCATCCCACGGCTCTGTCTCTGTGTGCTGTCATGAACTCAGATGAACCTCCGAGGTCAGTGCCAGGACACAGGAGTCCGCAGCAGTGACGTCAGAGCTTCACCTGAGTTCACTGACATCCCGCGGCTCTGTCTCTGTGTCGCAGCCTGATTTGCGGTCACACGTGAAGGACTCACTTGTGACCGCACATCCCCGAGTGACTGAAGTGAGCAGCACGATCAGCGGTGCCGTCACGCAGGTGACCCGCGGCCACAGCTGGAGTCCTCCACCTGAGAGCGGTGGCTGCGGGTCACCTGAGTGATGTCATCGCTGATCGCGCGGCTCACTTCAGTTGCTGCGTGGAGCTGACAGAGAGCGGTCGTTGTCTGTGGCCGCTCGCTGTCAGCTTCATGTAGCAGAGCTGAAAGCGTCGTGGGACCTCATGTGGATTACGTCGGACCTGGAGGGGTATTTGGGGATTAATAAAGTGGTGAAAGAGGGTGTTTTTTTGTCTTTTATTCCAAATAAAGGATTTTTTGGATGTGTGTGTTTATTTTCTTTAACTTACAGGTTAATCATGGAAGGTATCTCTGGGAAACGCCTGCCATGATTAACCTAGGACTTAGTGGCAGCTATGGGCTGCTGCCATTAACTCCTTATTACCCCGATTGCCACCGCACCAGGGCAATTCGGGATGAGTCTGATAGAGTCCCGGGACTGACGCATCTCATGGCTGATATTGTTAGGCTGGGGGGCTCCCAGTTATGTGGAGCTCCCCATCCTGAGAATACCAGCCTTCAGCCGTGAGGCTTTACCCTGGCTGGTATAAAAATTGGGGGGACCTCACGTTGTTTTTTTTAATTATTATTATTTTTTTTTTACTGCACGATATAGACACGCTCACCGGCGGCTGTGATTGGTTGCAGTGAGACAGCTGTCACTCAGCGTGGGGGCGTGTCTGGCTGCAACCAATCATAAGCGCCGGTGGGCGAGGAAGCAGGGAATATGAGATGGAATAATGAGCGGCCGGCATTTTCAAAAGAGGAGAAGCCGGCACAGTGTGAATGCCGTGCAGCGCCGCGCCGGGGATCAGTGAGTATGAGAGAGGGGGTGGGAGGGAGAGACCGACATGGACAGAGAGAGAGATAGAGACAGAGAGAGAGAGGGACCGACCGACAGAGAGAGAGAGCCCGAAAGACCTGCGTTTGTTATGTCAAATAAACATGCGGATCGCAACAAAAATGCAGAACAAACGCACTGCTTAGCATTTTGGTAGCGGTTTTCTACAACTCATTGATTTCAATGGGTGTAGAACGCTGCCAAAAAGGACAAAATAATTGATATGCTGCTTTTTTAAACGCAGAGATTTTGTCAAATTTTTGACAATCAAAATGCTGCATTTAAAAAAGCAATGTGCGCACGGATTTTTCATGATTCTCATAGACTTTGCTGGGGAAGCAGAACGCATAAATTTTGACAATGTGACGCTGCAGCTTAAAACACTGCAGAAACGCAAAAAAAACCCCCGCAACGTGCGCATGAGCTCTTAAAGGGAACCTGTCAGGTCCAATATACACCCAGAACCACGAGCAATTCTGGGTGGATATTGCTAATCCCTCCCTAATCATCACTAGCAAGGGAAGCTACGCCCTTGAGACTAGTCCCCGCGATCATTAGCATACGATAAAAGATCTTTAGAAATACTTTTTCTAAAGCTATGTTTAATTATGCTACTAGATACAGGAACAGTTAGGCACTGATTAGCAATATGCACCCAGAACTGCTCGTAGTTCTGGGTGCATATTGGAACTGACAGTTTCCCTTTAAGAGGCATGTAGCTAAATGAATGGGGTGCATCTGACTCATATGCTTCCCCTCATCAGGACTCACGTTGCCAGTGTTCATAAATTGGTGCCCATATGTGAGAACAACATAAGGCTGGACTTAGATGGCAGTATGAAAAAAAACATCAGTGACGTCTCCGAGTGCAGCTTCTCGCCCTCAAAGAAGAAATGTGCAGCCTGCATTTACATATACTAGTTGCATCCATAAAATGGACAAGACTTGTACAAGTGAAAAATCACTGGTGTGCACAGGTACTGTACTGTACGCTCACTGGTTATTACTGGTGCAGTGTGCTGCTGGCTGTTGAACACAGGGTCAGCATACTGACCAACTATATGCCTGTCTGAACCTGACCGAAAGGCCAGAATCACACTTGCTAGTGCCTCGCGTGTACCTCGCGCGAGTCTCTCATGGTAGAACCCGGCATGGCCGCACACTATGCATACAGGAGCGTCTGAGCTGCATAGAGATACATGCAACCGACCCGCTCCTGTCAGGAGAGTGTGCGGCCATGCCGGGTTCTACCATGAGAGACTCGCGCGAGTTACACGCGATGCACTAGCAAGTGTGATTCTGGCCTAAGGCCGGCTGCAGGTGAGCTCATGAACACTCAGGCCAGTCACATCCTCTCTTGCAACTATCAGAGGAGTGCAGGAGCTCCAATCCATTTACATGCATGATTTTGGTCCATAAATCGGCCCAAAGTAGTGCATGCTCTGGCCAGAAGTGGTCTTCATGGAAGAATTGTGGTCAAAAAGTCATACCTTCAACATTGCCAAGTGACTCAACTTGGCAATGTTGAGTTTCTGTCAGTGTGGGATGACAGACAGAAGGACTTGTGCAGGCTTACATCCACAGAAATCTGTCCATAGTTCTCCAAGATGTTTGGGACAACCTCCCTGCCAAGATCCTTCAAGTGTAACTACAAAAATTGATGCTGATTTGAAGGCAAGGGCTGGTCAGACCAAATATTGATGTGATTTAGTTTTCTCCTTTGTTCTTTCACTTTGCATTTAGTTAATAGTTAAAAATAAACTAACACTTCTTTTTTTTTAATTTATATATTCCTACTTGGCATCATTTTTCCTAGGTCAGCCTAATTTATCATTTTTCTTTTCTGTAGGTTATATTCACATGTTCCTGAAAAATGGTCTGTTCTTTTTACAAACTGGCCTTGGGTCTCTCGACCTAAACTCAACAGCCTCATAGGCATATAATGCATCTTACTGTTGATGTTAAGCATACCTTTCTCTTACATTTTGGAGCATTTTACTTAGAAAATCTCCCCAAAGTAGATTTTATTGTTACACTGTCAAACTGTTGCATGACAAAGTATATATGCATGCTCTGAAACTCATGTGAGAAGGAGCTACAGTGATGGTTTGTCAGGACCCAATTCTAGCTGGTCTCAGTGGTAGTGTTAAAGCACCACTGTACCACTCCAGCATTTTTTTTATTGCAGCACTGCAGTGGTACCATTAAAGTAAGTTGTAAGGTCCCTGAACTTAAGGGGTACTTTGCATGTTGCGACATCGCTACTGCGATATCATTGGGTCAAATCGAAAGTGACGCACATCCAGCGCCGGTAACGACTTTCATAATGTCGCACCAATAGGAGATACGATGTTGCTCCTCGTTCCTGCGGCAGCACACATCGCTGTGTGTGAAGCCGCAGGAGCGAGGAATATCTCCTTACCTGCCTCCATCGGCTATGCGGAAGGAAGGAGGTGGGCGGGATGTGTACGTCCCGCTCATCTCCGCTTCTATTGGCCGCCTGCCATCGCTGTGACGCCGCACGACCCGCCCCCTTAGGAAGGAGGCGGGTTGCCGGTCACAGCAACGTCGCAGGGCAGGTAAGTGCGTGTGAAGCTGCTGTAGCGATAATGTTTGCTACGGCAGCTATCACAAGATAACGCATGTGCGACGGGGGCAGGTACTATCGCGCTCGGCATCGCTAGCATCGGCCAGCGATGTCATAGCGTGCAGAGTACCCCTTAGTCTTCTACTTACCAGCCGCTGTCTTCATCTGTTCTCGGCTCGGCTCCTGTCGTTCTCCAGCAGCTTGTAACCTGCTCCAATATTTGCTCCAGTGTTTGCTGGAGGATCCAGACGTTACAACTCAATGTAAGTCTATGAGAGCCAGAACGAGGATCTAATAGACTTGCATGAGAGTTTTTGACTGTTACAACTCTCCATGTACTGTAGAAGCATTATTTCTAGGGGGAGAAAACATCCAATAAAGCATTTCACAATTTATGGTCTTAGATTTGCATGAAATCTTTTATGGTTGTGCTATTGCAGTAGAGACATACTGTCACGCTCCCCGGGTCTCCTGTGCTGCCCTCCGGCTCACCTGTCACGCTCCCCGGGTCCCCCGTCTCGCTTCCCGGTTCCTTGGTCCGGTCACCGCCGCTCCCCGCTCTCCAGCACCCCTTGCCAGCGCGTCCCCAGCGTCCTGGTCCCCACACCCGGCGTCCGTCGGCTTCACAGCCCCATCCTGGCCCTGCTGCTTCCTCCTCGCAGCTTCCTGCTCTGGCTTCTGGCACTCGGGCCGCGCGCATGCGCATTAGGGCGCGCGCGCGGTCATTGACCCTTTCTTAAAGGGCCAGCGTCCATTAACAGGAAATGATGCAAAACAGGTACAGGGTATAAAGGGGGTTTATGCCAAGGGGGCGGGGCCTGATCTTCGTGTTTCTTAAGCTAGGAGTCAGGTCTCCTGGTGTATATGTGTATATACTCACCTATCTCTCTTGTAGAGCCGTGCCTGCCTCGCCATCCGGTCCAGACCGAACCCCGAACGCAGTCCATCTGCCATCCTGACAGTCCGTACCATCTCGGATCCCTGCGGTGACCTGTCATCTCGCTCCAAAGGTTCCGGACCCCGCCTGACATCTTCTCGGCTTCCGAACCTGAGCTGCGTCACCCGGACTACCACCAGTGACTCCGTAGTCCCAGGGACTTCTCCGTTATACTCCTGTGCACGGACTGTTCTGCTGCCTATAGTGCTCCACCTACCGGACCCCTTACCACCATCTAGGAGTTCGGCCCAGTGGATCCACCTCCTGGGTCTGCCCGTCCACCTGGCCCTTGACAGTAAGATCAGGCCATGGATCCCGCTGCAGCACTAGCAGCCGTACAGGAGGAACTCACACGCCAGCGTGAGACTCAGATCCGCATGCTGCAATTTATGTCTTCTGTGGACGCCCGCCTGAACACGCTACAAGCGGCAGTCACGTCTTCAGCATCCCGGGCCTCCACTAGTCAAGCCACGGCTCCAGCTCCCGTGGCGACTTCTTCAGATACTTCCAGACTTCGTTTGGCCTCACCACCCCGGTACGCCGGAGACCCCAAGACCTGCAGGGGATTCTTAAACCAATGCTCCCTCCATTTCACGCAGCTGCCGCATTTGTTTGCCTCTGATCAAGCCAAGGTCGCCTTCATCATGTCCCATCTAGAGGGTGAGGCACTGGCGTGGATGAACCCCTTGTGGGAGAAGGGGGATCCTGTGACCACGAACATCCAGGACTTCCTGCAGGCATTCCGTGGCACCTTTGATGAGCCCGGACGCGCCTCCGCGTCTGCTTCATCTCTTCTCCGGCTGCGTCAGGGGACTCTGACGGTGGGCCAATACGCAATCCGGTTTCGCACCTTGGCTTCGGAACTCGGGTGGAACAACGAGGCCCTAACCGCCGCCTTCTGGGAAGGACTCTCGGGGCGAATTAAAGATGAGCTGGCGGGTCGTGACGTACCGACCACCCTGGATGCCCTGATCGCCCTAGCGACTCGAGTGGACATCCGCTTTCAGGAGCGATCCAAGGAAGTGTCCCGTGAGAGACGACCGGTACGGCATTCCTCTCCTCCGCAGAAGCCCGCCGTACTTCAGTCTTCGACAGCTGGGGTCCCCGTCCACGAGCCCATGCAGATCGACAGAGTGCGGCAGTCTGAACAACGTAGAGCTGAGCGGCTCGCCAAGGGCCTCTGCTTTTACTGCGGAGAGGACACACACCTGCTACGCTCCTGTCCTGAGAGGCCGGGAAACTCCAAAGCCTAGGGTTGGTAGGAGAGGCCACCCTAGGTGCTGGGACTCTCTCAGACCCGGTTACGTGGACTGTGCAAGTGACAACGGGAGAGACGCGGTTCACGGCTGAGGCATACCTCGATTCCGGGGCAGCAGGCAATTTCATCCAGCAGGCCACGGTGGACAAGTACCAGGTGCCTGTTACTCCACTCGACAAGCCCCTCGTGATTGCCTCTGTGGATGGGAGACCCCTCTCTGACACCATCTCCTGGATCACCAAGCCGGTGGAACTGCGTATCGGTGCCCTGCACACCGAGAACATCGCTCTCTACGTCCTCCCACACATGTCCCATCAAATCCTGCTGGGACTTCCCTGGTTGCGGACACACGAACCATCAGTCAGCTGGGGCACTGGCGAAATCACCCGATGGGGCTCTTCGTGCCATGAGAAGTGCCTGAAGACCATACAACCCATCCGACGACCTCCGGTTCCAGAGAACCTACCGGGGCTGCCCTCGGCCTATTGGTCCTTTGCAGACGTCTTTGATAAAAAGGAATCCGAGGTACTTCCGCCACATCGTCCTTACGATTGTGCCATCGACCTGCTCCCTGGAACTACACCACCTCGAGGACGGATATATCCATTGTCTCCAGCCGAAACAAGGGCCATGTCTACTTACATCACAGAGAGCCTGGCAAGGGGATTCATCCGGAGATCCTCCTCTCCTGCTGGAGCAGGTTTCTTCTTTGTCAAGAAGAAAGAGGGCGACTTACGCCCATGCATAGACTACCGGGGTTTGAATCAAATCACCGTAAAAAACAAGTACCCTCTGCCGCTCATCCCTGAATTGTTTGACCGGCTTAGAGGAGCTCGTGTGTTCACCAAGCTGGATCTTCGGGGTGCTTACAATCTGGTACGCATCCGCTCTGGGGACGAATGGAAGACCGCGTTCAATACGCGCGATGGGCACTATGAATACTGCGTGATGCCCTTCGGCCTGTGTAACGCCCCAGCCGTCTTTCAAGAACTGGTGAACGACGTTTTCCGGGACCTTCTTTACGTCTGTGTGGTAGTATATCTGGATGACATCCTTGTCTTCTCTCCGGACCTCCAGACCCACAGAGAGAACGTGCAGCTGGTTCTACAAAGACTGAGAGAGAATCGTCTGTACGCGAAGTATGAGAAGTGTGTCTTTGAGCAGTCTTCTCTCCCCTTCCTGGGGTACATCATCTCTGATACCGGACTGCAGATGGATCCAAAGAAGGTCTCCTCCATTCTCAACTGGCCTCCTCCTTCTGGACTGAAGGCAATCCAACGCTTCCTGGGATTCGCCAACTACTACCGCCAGTTCATCCCTCACTTCTCGGCTCTGACTGCTCCTCTCTCCGCTTTGACCAAGAAGGAGGCTAATCCAAAGGACTGGTCACCTGCGGCCGACGCCGCGTTTGGCTCGCTGAAGCGGGCATTTGCCTCCTCTCCTGTACTTCACCGTCCGGAGTTAAACCGCCAGTTCACCTTGGAGGTGGATGCCTCCTCCTCAGGAGCCGGAGCAGTGCTCATGCAGAAGTCCTCCTCCGGGAAGATGGTGACTTGCGGATTCTTCTCCAAGAGCTTCTCAGCGCCTGAACGCAACTACACCATCGGTGACCGAGAGCTCTTGGCAGTCAAACTGGCTCTGGAGGAATGGCGCTACCTTCTGGAAGGAGCAGTGTACCCCGTTATCATTTACGCGGACCACAAGAACCTGGAATACCTGCGGTCTGCTCAGCGACTGAACCCACGGCAAGCCAGGTGGTCCTTATTCTTTGCCAGGTTTGATTTCCAGCTCCATTTCCGACCCGCGGACAAGAATGTACGCGCTGATGCCTTGTCCAGGTCTTTCATGCCCATGGAGCAGGAGGAGGAGACTACCCAACCCATCATCTGTCCTAGCAAAATCATTCCGGTGGCCCCTGTCACCCTGGCCCAGATACCGCCCGGGAAGACCTATGTCTCTGAGACAGACAGGCAAAAAGTGTTACACTGGGGTCATGCCTCGAAAACAGCCGGTCATGCTGGTCAGAAGAGAACATGGGGTGCGATTGTACGCCATTACTGGTGGCCATCCCTTCGCACGGACGTCGCTGCTTTTGTCTCTGCCTGCTCCTCTTGTGCCAGGAACAAGACGCCCAAACACCTGCCATATGGCCGTCTTCTGCCTCTGCCGATACCTTCAGTTCCGTGGCAACACATAGCGATGGACTTTATTACAGACTTGCCATTGTCCTCCGGACACACAGTCATATGGGTCGTGGTGGATCGATTCTCTAAAATGGCTCATTTCGTCCCTATGGCTGGATTGCCCTCTGCTCAGGAACTCGCGGACGCCTACATACATCACATCTTCCGCTTGCATGGCTTTCCATCTCACATCGTATCCGATAGAGGAACTCAGTTCACCTCCCGCTTCTGGAGGGCTCTCTGCAACCATCTGGGAGTGACTCTGGACTTTTCATCTGCATACCATCCTCAGTCTAATAGCCAAGTGGAGAGGGTCAATCAAATATTGACCTCTTTCTTACGTCACTATGTCAACGCCCATCACGACGACTGGTCCACGCTTCTTCCTTGGGCTGAATTCTCCCATAACCACCACATCAGTGAGTCGTCCTCCAGCTCTCCCTTCCATGTCGTTTACGGACTTCAGCCCTCCGTCCCATTGCCTGTATCCCCTTCTTCGGATGTCCCTGCTGCTGATACTGTAGCCCGTGACTTTGCAACCATTTGGGACTCTGTCAAGGCGTCCCTTGGGCGTGCTTCCCTGCGGATGAAAAGACACGCAGACAAGAGACGTCTGGATCCTCCGTGTTTCTCTCCTGGAGATCTAGTCTGGCTTGCATCCAAGTACGTCCGATTGAAGATACCATCCTACAAGCTGGGTCCTCGCTACATCGGGCCGTTTAAAGTCCTCAACAAGATCAATGAGGTCTCCTACAAGCTACAGCTCCCGGCCACGATGAGGATACCCAACTCATTCCACGTCTCCCTGCTCAAGCCGGTTGTCCTGGGTCCCTTCTCCGCTGCTGCCAGTTCGGCTCCTCCACCTATTGCCGATGACGACATCTATGCGGTAAGGGATATCGTGGCCATGAAGACCGTACGGGGTCGACAGTTCTTCCTGGTGGACTGGGCAGGGTATGGTCCTGAGGATAGGTCCTGGGAGCCCCGGGAGAATGTGGGTACTCCGCTGATCCGTGCCTTCCTGTCCCGGTTGCGGGGAGGGGGGCGTGGGGGGGGGGTACTGTCACGCTCCCCGGGTCCCCTGTGCTGCCCTCCGGCTCACCTGTCACGCTCCCCGGGTCCCCCGTCTCGCTTCCCGGTTCCTTGGTCCGGTCACCGCCGCTCCCCGCTCTCCAGCACCCCTTGCCAGCGCGTCCCCAGCGTCCTGGTCCCCGCACCCGGCGTCCGTCGGCTTCACAGCCCCATCCTGGCCCTGCTGCTTCCTCCTCGCAGCTTCCTGCTCTGGCTTCTGGCACTCGGGCCGCGCGCATGCGCATTAGGGCGCGCGCGCGGTCATTGACCCTTTCTTAAAGGGCCAGCGTCCATTAACAGGAAATGATGCAAAACAGGTACAGGGTATAAAGGGGGTTTATGTCCAAGGGGGCGGGGCCTGATCTTCGTGTTTCTTAAGCTAGGAGTCAGGTCTCCTGGTGTATATGTGTATATACTCACCTATCTCTCTTGTAGAGCCGTGCCTGCGTCGCCATCCGGTCCAGACCGAATCCCGAACCCCGAACGCAGTCCATCTGCCATCCTGACAGTCCGTACCATCTCGGATCCCTGCGGTGACCTGTCATCTCGCTCCAAAGGTTCCGGACCCCGCCTGACATCTTCTCGGCTTCCGAACCTGAGCTGCGTCACCCGGACTACCACCAGTGACTCCGTAGTCCCAGGGACTTCTCCGTTATACTCCTGTGCACGGACTGTTCTGCTGCCTATAGTGCTCCAGCTACCGGACCCCTTACCACCATCTAGGAGTTCGGCCCAGTGGATCCACCTCCTGGGTCTGCCCGTCCACCTGGCCCTTGACACATACCCACTATCCTGTTGCTAAAATTTGGATGATTTATTTTTCTTTACTTGAAGAACATAATGTAAAAAAAAGCTGGAAAAAATCCCATTCAAATTTGCGATGGCTGAAATTTTTTCTTACCTGTCCTTGGCTTTGCCTGTGTTCGAATATTGCAGCATGGTTGTATTTATTTTGCCACAGAATAGTCTGTCAATCAAAGTACTGGGGAGTGGTTATAGCTTCCTGCAGTGCCATGATGACTGGAAGAGAGTGGCTGCAGGGAAAATAATACTTATATTTCTCCCTTCAGCCACTCTCCAGCAAACCAGCTACACATGGTTTAAATGCTATTTACTTGCCGATTTACCCTACACCTGCTGGTAAATAGTGTTTCTGGACATGACAGCTTCCCTTTACATAAAATCATGATGCACCTCTACAAAAAAACATATATCTTACAGTTCTTAGTAATAAATAATCAATAATAAAAGAACATAATGGTCACAGACCATTTTAGTGCTCCTGGCCTAAATGTGCAGCAGAAACTATACTTCCCACTTCCTGTAACCAGGGCATAGTGAAACAGGAGGGTAAAGTGTATCAGCAAAGGCAATACAAGTCTAACGGTCATTTCCTAGTACATCTGAGGCCGGCTTCACATATCCTTTATTCTCATTTGTGCAATCATTCCTTAATTTAAGAAAAAAATCTTAGCTTCCCTACTTAAAAACAGTGAAATACAGACAATACATGGATGACATACATGTCTTGGTTTTTTTTTTCAGGGCCATTGACTTGCATTTAAATAAGTCTGGGATCTATCTGCAAAAATTCTTGATAACACAGCAAAAAAATTATGTCTGAAACCGGTCTAAGGGGGGCTTTACACATTGCGACAACGCTCCCGATATATCGTCGGGGTCACGTCGTTAGTGACACACATCCGGCGCCAGTAGTGACATCGCAAAGTGTAAATCCTAGGTGCGAAGATGAACGAGCACAGAAGCGTACAATATCGCTGATCTGTGTAACGTTGTTCATTTCCATAATGTCGGGTCGACCGCAGGTACGATGTTGTTTGTCGTTCCTGCAGCTCCACACATCGCTGTGTGTGAAACCCACAGGAACGACAAACATCTCCTTACCTGCAGCCGCAGGCAATGCGGAAGGGAGAAGGTGGGCGAGATGTTATGTCCCGCTCATCTCAGCCCCCCCGCTTCTATTGGCCGACTGCTTAGTGACATTGCGGTGACGTCGCTGTGACGCCGAACGCACCTCCCCCTTGAAGGAGGGATTGTTAGGCAGTCACAGCGATGTCGCCGAGCAGGTATGTGCGTGTGACGCTGCCATAGCGATAATGTTCGCTACGGCAGCAATCACCACATATCGCATGTGCGACGGGGGCGGATGCTATCGCGCTGGACATCGCTAGCAATTGCTAGCGATGTTGCAACGTGTAAAGCTCGCCTAAGGGTACGTGCTTATGATCAGGTTTCACAGTGTTTTGGATACAGCATGTTTCAGCTGCGTCCAAAACGCTGCATTGTACAGTACAAGCATAGCGGATGGGATTTATAGAAATCCATACCACTGTGCATGTACTACCCGCAGCATAAACAGACCTGCGGTGCAGCATGTCAATTCTTTGCTGCGGAGTCACAAGCATTCTCCGTAGGGAGAACACAAGCGAGAGACCACAGCACCTGGAACCCTGATCTTGGGCACAAGCAGTTGCGGTCTCCTGCGGAGAGTCATGTCCCCGCAGGTCAGGACCCACCGCATCCAGGACACTGCGGCTCCTGATCGTGGCCACGTACCCTAACACTGAGAATGTAGACCGTGTAATGGATACAGAATATGCACAGTATTCTGCAGATGCATGTGTTATGTAGGAGGCTGGGTGGAATAAAAAAATTAAAAAAAATTAACAGGTTTCCTACCATGGAATATTGTTTCTACTCTAATACCCAAATATTAACTTTATCAAGGCAGCCTAACGCTGTAGATATTTTTACCGTGTGAGGCCACTGATCCAAGTCTGCCCTAAATATTGGCATGGTGCATGCTGAGAGTTGTTTAATCAAAAAGAATAGTGCTGCAGATTTTTCAAGTGAATCCAGTACTGATGAAACAGAGACAATATTATTCAGAACTTATCAGTGACATCATCCCTGTTTGCAGTTGTCCGTCCTTTTTTTCTCCAGTTGGTCCAGACCTTCAGGACTTTTTCACAGTGGCTTGAAAAACTATTCATACCCTGGGAACTTTTCCACATTTTTACAAACTTAAATTTATTTTATTGGTCTTTTGTAGCGCCCAGTCCCGTACCAAGCGCGGTATTCCCGCACAATCCCGCTGCCAGGCTCCAATGGGTCGTCCTCCCTCTAACTTGCCTGGCAGCTCCATTCACTCCTCTCCTGCCCCGGTGTCTGCCGCGGCCTCCTCCTGCTTCCAGGCCACGCGCAGCTCTTCTGTGCGGTCACGCCCCCTGTCTTAAAGGGCCAGCATGCCATTACCTGGAAACTAGAGAATTAGAAACAAGGCACTCTCAAATAGTGATACAAACGAAGAATTTATTCCATAAGTCTTAAAGCAACATGTGACGTTTCGGCCGGTTGGCCTTCAACTTGTTATTAAGACTGTCAGGGTAGTAGTAAAGGCAGTGGTATATACCACTATGCTGCATACACAGGTGCCCTGTATATGCAGCATAGTGGTGGATACCACTGCCTTTACTACTACCCTGACAGTCTTAATAACAAGTTGTTTGATGAAGGCCAACCGGCCGAAACGTCACATGTTGCTTTAAGACTTATGGAATAAATTCTTCGTTTGTATCACCATTTGAGAGTGCCTTGTTTCTAATTCTCTGGACATATGGTGTGGAAACCTACAAGTGAACCTCAACATCTCCTACACTGTGGCTGTGCCTTATCTTGCTATTATTACCTGTAAACTATCCTGTGGTCATCTGTTACCTACTTTAAAAGGTATTTACCTTAAAGGTATAGCAACAATTAGAGAAGCAACGGAGAGGCCCATGGTCACTGTGGTGGAGCTGCAGAGATCCACAGCTCAGGTGGGAGAATCTTTCCACAGGATAACTATTGTATCATATGCTCCACAAACTGGCTTTTATGGAAGAGTGATAAAAAGAAGTAATTTTTTTAAATCAAGCCATAAGAGGTCCTGTTGGCAGTTTTCAAAAAGCCATGTAGGGGACACAGCTAGCATGTGGAGGAAGGTGCACTGGTCAGATGAGACTAAGTCCTGTTTCACACGTCAGTGATTCTGGTACGTTTGTGCTTTTTTTTCTACATACCAGAATCACTGACATACGCAGACCCATTATAATGAATGGGTATGCGCACACATCAGTGATTTTTCACTGCACGTGTCTCCGTGCGGTGTACCCGCGTGTGCGTGATTGCCGCACAGAGACATGTCCATTTTTTTCTGGCATCACTGATGTCCCACAGACCACGCAGTGGTGTGATCCGTGAAACACTTGCCAGAAAAAAACGTGCATATAAAATAAAAATCATTTTTACTCACCCGGCTTCAGCGGCGCTCTCTGCAGCCTGTTCTGCCTGCTGCTTCTGAGCCGGCTCATTACTGTCATGCATATCCGTGAATGCACAACACAGCCGACCCGGAAGCAGCTGCTGTGGAGGTCAGCGCCGGCCGGATGCTGCACCGCGGGAGCGTTCAGCACCATGGAGAGCGGGAGCGGGCACAAGTGAGTTAATCTCTATGTGCAATCACGGACCACGGAGAACGGAGCCCGGATTGCACTTAGACAACCTACGTTTGCCGTGATTCACGGCACACGGAGGGACTTGTGCGTGTTTTACACGTCAGTGAAGAACGTCTGTGTTTTTCACTGACGTGTGAAACCGGCCAAAAATAGAACTTTTTAGGTAGAGACATACCCCAAAAGACTTGCAGCAGTATTTGTAGGGCCACTTTTTGTTGCAAAGTATTGACTCGGGGCCTGAATACAAATACACATCACATATTTCAGTTTTATATTTTTTTAAATATTTAAGCATTTTACTTACACTTCACAAATACTTGCTGCTTTTTCTCTTGGTATATCATAAAATCGAAATAAAATACATTTAAATTTGTGGGTGTAATGTGAAAAAGTTCAAGGGGTATGAATACTTTTTCAAGCCACTATATACCGTATATCACCTCTATACAGTCTGCCGACCAGACATCTACAGCTCTCCCCTTTTACACAAAACAATCACACTATACACAACTACACAATTATTGTTCCCCCTGAAATGAATACTGCCACACATGACACCTCACTGAAAATAATGCTAATGCACTCCTTGATATCAATAATAAGACACTGTACCCCCTCAATATGCCCCAAATCCTAATTGGAAATGCAGCTCTGGCTTCTTTTTGCCAGGTCCTACTCCTCATGCTGGCATTGCAGTGATCTCAATCCCCGGTGTTCTAACATAGGAGAAGCACCAACCTATACCATAGCAGCACAGGGAACTGAGGACCCCTTTGAACATTCTGAGCACTTGATTATTTAATTGGAACATAGTTCCATAGGTTGAAAAAAGACCTAGGTCCATCTAGTTCAACCTTCCTCCACCAATTATATATTTTGCCATTAACTCTGCGAATACAATTCAGCGTATGGAGGACCAGTTGGCTGATTTCCCTTTTCTTTCTTCAGTTGTGCGCCTCTCATAGAATCAAGAGCGCCCCCTCATCAAAACGAGAACTAAAATCGTCGCTCTTGATGAACTGGTGCCTTAGTGCATATGTCTCGCCCAGGGATATGGGGTACTCGGTTCCGGGCAGTGCGTTTCTTGGGAATGTCACTGGGGTGGCCGTTGAATGGTTCCGTGCCCTGGGGCCTTTTTATAATGGGGTTGTATTTACAGGGGAATAGAGTGAAAAGGTTTTGGTACCGTGTTAGCCAGTTGAAAAATTATTGAATGTTCTCAGTGAGGGGAACAAAATTATAATCTTGTGTGTCACTGTCCAGTTGTGCCACAAGATTATAATTTTGTTCCTCTCACTGAGAACATTCAATAATTTTCAGGGGAATAGAGTAATGTTCATACGTGACGCCACTTGCGGTGCTGCGGCTATAGATTTGGAGCCGCCGCTGCAGAATGTAACTACTAGGGCTGGTGTTAATTGCAGCCTGGATGGTAGGCCCTCCGCAAGCAGGGTTGGGCCCCAGAGGATGGGTGATGTGATGGGTGTCTGAAGAAGGTAGTCCACACAGAGGGTTTAGTGCAAAGTGCAACTGGTTTTTACTTACTGCTGGTTGATGGTAACAGGTTACCCGAGGCCAGCTGGTTTCACCTCCAGGTCCCCTTCTTCCCAGTGCCAGTTTTGTACTCTGGTACCTTCTTCCCCTGCACCTGTCTCTGGTAAATGGGTCCCCGTGGCTTAGAGTAACTGGGTGTCCCTGTCCAGTGGTTTGTCCACTTCTGTCCACCTGACGGAAGCATGAACCCTGTGGGTTTGGAGTCCCGGTTCTCCCTTTGCTACTGAGTCTTCGGATTTTTAGGGTCTGCGAGGTCCTTGATGGTCCCCTCGCTGTGCAGGTGTTAACAGGTCGGCTTGGAGCTCTTTCCTGTCCTACGGTCCTGTACCCTGTCGGTGCGTAGTTCCGGGAGTACTCCACCGGCAACTACTCTCCTGGGTACCAGGTTACTGTTAACCCGAGTCAGGACGGCGCTAACTTCCACCTTCACACCTCTCCTACTACTTTCTTTCTGACTACTCTCCACAGTCTGCCCCTCCCATCTGGTCAACTAGTGGACTGGATTGCTCCACCTCTAGGCGGCCATCCATTAGTCCGACCCTAGCTTTGCACCATTGTTATGGGGGATTGTTAGGGGAAAACTGGGATTACCTGGGTTTTTGGTGTTACCGACACTGGTCTACTGGGGCCCTAGGGGGTAGGCCCTGCATCCTTGTGGGGATGCAGAACCTTGTAGCACCCTGATGGCTTCAGGGGCGCTACACATACATTGGAAGCCTTTCCTGGCATATATGTTAATCGTATGGTTCAGATGCAGCACGCCCTGTACCTTAAAACATCCTATATCTGCTGAAAGTCGGGGATAAGGACTACCTGGCATTTCATTTCAGTGCCGCTGCCAAGTGATATTATCAGAAAGTTCCAGTGTATAAAAACAGCAGATCTTACAATAATTTTACATTATGGAACTGCTTTTTGAGGCATTTACAGTATACTACAAAAGGGAGTACACCCCCTCACATTTTTGTAAACATTTTATCATATCTTTTTATGGGACAACACTGAAAAAATGACATTTTGATACAATGTACAATAGTCAATGTACAGCTTGTACAGTGTAAACTTGCTGTGCCCTCTAAATAACTTAACACACATCCATTAATGTCTAAATCGTTAGCAACAAATGTGAGTATACTCCTATGTGAAAATGGCCAAATTGTGCTCAATTTGTAGAGATGAGCGAACCTGAAGTCCGGTGTTCGGTACGTACTCAGACTTTTCCAAGAAAACAAAGTTCGGGTGCTTTACGAATGCAAACCAATCACGGGAGCATCGCTGTGCTTGGGTCTGCACAGTGCTCGCCCAGTGCGAGCTGCTTGTAGTGTTTGATCGGCTCGCATTGGGGGTAACAACAGCGTGATCAGATGTAGTGTGCACCAAACAAAAAAAAATTTAAAAAAAACACCCACCTTCCCCGAGAAGTGATCTGTTTATGGCTGGCTGCATGTAAGCAGAAACCCGAACTACCCAATCAGTGACTTCAAGTGAAGTTCAGGTCCAGTCCAGGTCCAAAACCAAACTTTAAAATGTTCAGCTAGACCAGCAGAACCCGAACTCCACAGGTCCAACTCATCTCTACTAATTAGCCATTTTCTCTCCCCGGTGTCATGTGACTCATTAGTGTTAGAAGGCCTCAGGTGTGAATGAGGAAAACTCTCTCATACTGCACACTGGAAGTTTAGCATGGCACCTAATGGCACAGAATTCTCTGAGGATCAGAGAAAAAAGGATTGTTGCTCTACATAAAGATGGCCTAGGCTATAAGAAGATTGCCAGCACCCTGAAAATGAGCTGCAGCACGGTGGCCAAGACCATACAGCAGTGTAACAAGACAGGTCCCACTCAGAACAGGCCTCAGCATGGTTGACCAAAAAAGGTGAGCATACGTGCTCAGCATCATATCCAGAGGTTGTCTTTTCAAAATCGACGTATGAGTGCTGCCAGCATTGCTGTAGAGGTTAGAGGGGTGGGGGATCAGCCTGTCAGTGCTCAGATCATCACACTGCATCAAATCGGTCTGCAGGGCTGTCGTCCCAGAAGGAAGCCTCTTCAAAAGATGATGCCCAAGAAAGCCCACAAACAGTTTGCTGAAGACAAGCAAACTAAGGATGTGGATTAACTAGAACCATGTGCTGTGGTCTGATGAAAGCAAGATAAACTTATTTGGTTCAGATGGTGTCAAGCCAGTGTGGCAGCAACCAGGTGAGGAGTACAAAGACAACTGTGTTCTGTCTTCAGTCAAGGATGGTGGTGGGGGTGTTATGGTATGGGCTGCAAGAGTGCTGCTGGCTGTGGAGAGCTACAGTTCATTGAGGGAACCATGAATGCCAACATGTACCGTGACATACGGAAGCAGAGCATGATCCTCTCCCTTCAAAAACTGGATCGCAGAGCAGTATTCCAACATGATAATAACAACAAACACACCTCCAAGAAAACCCGTGCTAAAGCTGAGGGTAAGGGCAGTTTCACATTTGCGCTACTTTAACGGATTCGGGCTCCGTTACAAATACAGTACAGATCATTTATTTACAGTTGAAGCGCGACATCATGTGGACACAAGCAAGTACTGCATGACACACACACGCGCCATAGTAACGCGCTTCTAATGTAAATAAATGAACTGTACTACATTAGTGACGGATTCCGTTTGCGTCAAAACAACGCAAGTGTGAAACTAGCCTAAAGGTGCTGGACCGGCCAAGCATGTCTCCAGATCTAAACCGTATTGAGCATCTGTGGAATGGAAGGTGGAGGAATGCAAAATCTCCATTGTCCACCAGCTCCGTGATGTCACCATGGAGGATGGAAGAGGATCCTGTGAAGTTCTAGTGGTCTCCATGCCTAAGAGAGTTAAGGCAGTGCTTGAAAATAATGGTGGCCACATAATAAAATATTGACACTTTAGGCAGAATTTGGCCATTTTCACTTAGGGGTGTACTCACTTTTGTTGCCAGCGGTTTAGACATTAATGGCTGTATGTGGAGTTATTTAGTGGACACAGCAAATTTACACTGTTATACAAGCTGTTCACTGACTAGTTTACAGTGTATCAAAGTGTCATATCTTCAGTGTTGTCCCATGAAAAGATGTAATAAAATATTTACAAAAATGTGAGGGGTGTATTCACTTACTGTTGTGATATACTATATCTACTACATTATCATATGGACTGTAAAAAGAAAGCAGCAACACAAAGCTCTTGAAGCTGAATCATTTCCTGAGCTCTGTGTCAACCAAACCCAATGTAATTTCACTTTCAACTTTCGTAATATCTACCTAGGTCACCCGCCGTTGTAATAGGGCTCGGTCAGACGAGCGTATAGTCAGTCTGTGTGCTGTCCGTATACAAAACAGGTAACATACAGCTCACTGACCAATGCAAATCAGTGGGGTGGTTCATGAATGTTCATGAATTCATTTACACACAGACCATTGGGCTGCCTTTTAAAATAGCAGCTGTAAGGGCGGCTCTACATGTTGCAACATCACTAGCAATTGCTAGTGATGTCCAGCGCGATAGCACCCGCCCCCGTCACACATGCGATATGTGGTGATTGCTGCCGTAGCGAACATTATCGCTACGGCAGCTTCACACGCACATACCTGCTCGGCGACGTCGCTGTGACTGCCGAACTATCCCTCCTTCAAGGGGCAGGTGCGTTCGGCTTCACTAAGCGGTCGGCCAATAGAAGTGGAGGGGCGGAGATGAGTGGGACATAACATCCCTCCCACCTTCTCCCTTCCGCATTGCCGGCGGCCGCAGGTAAGGAGATGTTTGTCGCTCCTGCGGGTTCACACACAGCGATGTGTGGAGCTGCAGGAACAACAAACAACATCGTACCTGCGGTCAACCCGACATTATGGAAATGAACGACGTTACACAGATCAGCGATATTGTACGCTTCTGTGCTCGTTTATCATCGCACCTAGGATTTACACGTTGCGATGTCGCTACCGGCACCAGATGTGCGTCACTAACGACATGACCCCGACGATATATCGGTAGCGATGTCGCAACGTGTAAAGCCCCCCTAAGTCAATGGTTGAGCAAAAAAACAGATCACATACGAGTTACCATTCATACATATGTCATGTGTTTTTCACCGATCTATTACATTTATTAACCAAGGAAACTGTTTTTGGAAGTTTATTATTAATTGCTGCTAAGAATGGACAAACGGATGGCACACTGATGTACAAAACGGACATATAGATGAGAATACGGATGAAAACTTGTCTTTTTTTATGTAACAACAGACAATTTTGCATAAACTGATCTGAACCTAAAGGATAAGTTATCAATATCTATGTAGTGGGAAACCCCATACGATAAAGAGAATTCATTTGGTAAGAAATCTGATGTTTGGGACCTTTCTGAACAGCCTACATTTCGGCTGATTGTTATCACAACTGCAAACTCAAAGGGCTATGTTAAAATATGAGTGCTGGTATTTTCTGCTACAAAATCTGTCTAAACAAAAAAGTGTTCAGAATGGGAACCATAGATTTCAATGGTAAAAACATGTTGCTATTCATACAGCTGTTTTTACCATGAAGTGTAGCGGTACACCACTACTGTACCCCAATAACCCCTAACCAACATATGACATACAGGTACTGTACTTCATATGCCCGCTCTCTGACTTTGATGCAAGGTTGCAAGCCGAGATTGCATCTTTGCTGGCAGATGATGGCTGTGATAATCAGTCATCATCTGCCGCTAACAGCCGCGGCTGAAATGGAGCTCTGCGGTGGCTGTAACCTGTTAAATGCTGCTGTTAATCTATGTTAGCTGCATTTACAGCATGCTAGCAGGGGAGCGTGTCTTTATATGCACCCATTGTCTTTTGTGATATGATCACGAGGTGCCAATGGGTTGTCATTGCAGCGCGGGGTCAGATGATGACCCCTGTGAATGCTGGCTGAGCTCCAGCACTCACAGGAACACAGCATTTCTGCAGATCAGAGTGCTCTGATCAGCAGAAGCAATTGGACTGTGCAGTAGTAAACAAGTAAAATCAAGAAAAAAATAGGTAAAAAAAGTTTTAAAAAATCCCTAAAAGTTCAAATGACCCATTTTTCCCCACTTGATAATAAAACAATAAAAAAACAAACCATATATTTGGTATCATCATTTTTTCAGAAATGCCAAGCTATCAAAATATAAAATCAATTAATGTGATTGGTACATGGCGTAGCGAGAAAAACTTCCCAAATGCCAAAATTACGCTTTTTTTTGGTCTCTGGAACATTGCATTAAAATACAATAACAGGTGATCAAAACAGCGCATCTACACAAAAATTATATAATTAAAAATTAAAAACATGAGATCAAGATGTAAAAAATAAGCCACACTGAGACCCAGATCCTGAAAAATGAAAAAGCTATGGGTTTCGGAAAATGGTGCCAAAAATGTTTTGGACAAACTTCAGAATTTTTTTTTACCACTTAGACAAAAGTAAGGCTACACATGTTTGGTATCTAAAAACGTGTACTGAACTTGGGGAATCATATTGCCAGGTCAGTTTTTCAAAATAGTGAACACGATAAATAACCCCCACCCAAAAAAAAACAACAAAAACAATTGTGCAATTACACCTTTTTTGCAATTTTACCGCACTTGGAATTCTTTTCCCATTTTCCAGTACAATACGGGGCAATATTAATTGTGTCATTCAAAGGTACAACTCGTGCCGCAAAAAAACAAGCCCTCATATGGCTATATCAACAGAAAAAAAGGTTAAGTTATGGCTCTTGGACGAAGGGGAGGAAAAACTAAAGCAGAAAATCTCCTGGGGGTGAAGGGGTTAAAGCGTCTTTCAACAATGCAGTTAGTTAGGTATAAAATCTCAATGACATATACAGTGGAACATTGGATTACGAGCATAATTGGTCCCGGGAGTCTGCTCTTAAACCAAGTTACTCTTATATCAAAGCGAATTTTCACTTAGGAAATAATTGAAACGCAGACAATTCGTTCCACAACCCAAAAATATTTACTGTATTTATACAAACTTATTACAGTAATACAACATAATGTACTGTATTCATATAAAATTATTACAGTACACTAATACAAAATACTGTACAGTGCAGTAAAAAACACATAAAACAAATTAAACTGCACGTTAGCTTACAATAGAATTGTTGGTGTGCGGGAGGAACAATACAAGCAATGTGCTGTACTGGTTACCCGAAAGAAAGTACAATACTATATCCACAAATCCAAATTGATAGATATGGTATATAGTATATACTGTACTGTACAATGGTATACTGTATATAGCACATATGTACAAAAAGTTACCTCCAGAGCGGGTCAGAGCGCGGTGAAAGGACAGAACCAGAAGTGTGGACGGTGGGAATTTGCTCTTATTGCAAATCATTGCTCTTAAACCAAGTTACAAATTTGTAAAAAGCTTTGCTTGTCTTGCAAAACGCTCTCAAACCAAGTTACTCTTAATCCAAGGTTCCACTGTACTCTTTAAGGTTGAAAAACTATGGCAAAAACCTAAAGTTCAGCCTCAGATTCCTAAATACTAAGATTTTTTCATTTTGTGAAGGTTTTATGCCATATAAACATGTTGTGTTTTTTTTCTTCTCTATCAGATTCCTAAAGAATCCAAAAAAAGAAATCATCTGTACACCTCCATATGAAATCATCCAGGGTGAAAGTCTATGGGTAACATATTATGTACCAGGGCCAGCAACAGCACCAAAATGAGGACCCTTGACTCCTGGGGTGCCCACTCTGCAATTTTTGACATCCCCCTTTCAATGTACTGCAGATATAAACATTACTTATAGTACAGGCTCGCTTCCAAGTGTAACTGCTTCGATCCGAGCTGAGTCTGATCGCACTAGTTTAACCTTTTAGATACCACAAAAAGCGGCAACTAAAGGGGGCTTTACACGCTGCGACATCGCTAGCAATTGCTAGCGATGTTGCGAGCGATAGCACCCGCCCCCGTCGTACGTGCGACATGTGGTGATCGCTGCCGTAGTGAACAATATCGCTACAGCAGCGTCACACGCACATACCTGTTCAGCGACATCGCTGTGACCACTGGACAATCCCTCCTTCAAGGGGGAGGTGCGTTCGGCGTCACAGCGACGTCACAGCGGCGTCACAAAACGGCCGTCCAATAGAAGAGGAGGGGAGGAGATGAGCGGCCGGAACATGCCGCCCACCTCCTTCCTTCCTTCTTTTCCGGTGGACGCAGGTAGGATGATGTTCGTCGTTCCTGCGGTGTCACACACAGCGATGTGTGGTGCCGCAGGAACGGCGAACAACCAGCGCCTTGCACCACCGATATTATGAAAAGGAGCGACGTGTCAACGATCAACGATTTTTGCCGTTTTTGCGATCGTTGATCGTCGCTCCTAGCTGTCACACGCTGCGATGTCGCTAACGACGCTGGATGTGCGTCACAAACACCGTGACCCCGACCATATATCGTTAGCGATGTTGTAGTGTGTAAAGCCCCCTTAAGAAGCTGAAGTGGGGGAAGGTGTCCTTTCTGACCCCCAACAACCCCTGAAAAATGTGTGCCGAGAGCATTGTCTTGGCAGCCAGAGGCCTATTGAAGACCCCTGTGTCTGCCATCTTTGTGCACTTATGAAAATGTGACGCCCTGGCCTATCAGGTCGTCACAGGATATTGTGCAATCTGCCCTTCTTCACAGTATCCACCCTCCTTGGTTACGGATCCTGGTCCTTTGGTGTTGCTAACAGCTTTGCCAATCAAAATCCTAGGAATACTTCCCACTTGAACCTACCAGACACACCATTGGGGGGCCTGAAGGGAATAGGACCACCCACATGGGGGGTTGGGGAGGAGAAAGTGAGGACAGTGACAGTTGAGAGTTGAGAGTGAAGGAGAGAGGAGGTGGAATGGCTCTCATGAGGAGAGGCCACGGAGGAGAGATCCTGTGTACTAGGTGGCAGATGTTGGTCTGGGCCCGGTAGGAGCTGGAACCTGGTCACAGGGGACAGTGTCAAGGGGCACGGACTCTCGAGGAGGGCAGCCGGCGGCCTTGAGCTATCACCGCGCAGAGGCCAGAGCACGACGGGGTACGTGGACCCCAGGCCGGAAAGTAGCTTCACGCGTTACGGTAATTTACCCGACGGGGGTGAAGACTTCAAGTGTAATCCCCAACCCACTCCAAAATCGGGGTACTAGCGCACTGATGGGATAGGACTTTCCCTCTACAGTCCAAAGAAATCCTACGTGTGAACCCTGAGAGCAAGCTCACTCCGTTAGCCATACGGGTGAATGGGACCCGGAGAGTTTCATACCAACGGGTCCAATAGAGACTAAGGTGCCAAGGGCAGGGCCACAGACCAACAGCAACACCAAGGGCACGGATCCAGACCCTGCTCCCCTCTGGCTGCAGTGGTGCTTAGAATTCTGGTTTACAAGCTGTGGTTATTCTGGGACTGAGTGAGTACATTGGAAAACCCTGTTCCTATCCCCCAACGGCACCCAAACACCATCCATCATCAACGGGCCCCGGGACACAAACCCCCTACCCACGGAGGGGTTAAACATCAGGCTGCCACACCATCGTCACTGGGCTCCCCAACAGCAGTGGTGGTCCCTCACCTTACCACGCACCGTGGGTGGCGTCACGAACTTTCCAAAAAGCCTCCCTGTATAAATCTTCCCCCCCTTCTTTTAATCAAGTGGCCGCGCGACCCCCGGGTCCGGAGACCCCTCAAGCCACCGCGGATCCAGATCCGAGCAGCAGCAGCCCGGCTGCTTGCACGGGGGCGGTACAAAACTCACATAGGTAATTTTACAATACTCTGCAATATTAGAGTAGTGCAGGTAATCACCGTTTCAAGTCTCCTAAAAAGACTAATTAAAAATGTAAATATTTTAAAAAATAAAATAAAATATAAAAGTTCATATCATTTCCTTTTCTCATAACTAAACTAAAAATCCAAAATATACATATTTGGTATAAAAATACATATTTGCCGTGTACATAACCATCCAGTCTGAGAAAAATATATTTAGCCCATATGGTAAATGGAGAAATGAGAAAAAGAAGTTTAAATGGCTGTCGTTTTTAAAGGGGTTAGCCACTACTCTTACAACCCCTTCTGAGTCCCTATATTTCCTCTGTGTAAAATAATAACACTTCTACTCACTTCCACTGCTGGCACTGTTTCAGCAGTGTTAGTACTGCCTCTCCTGGGGATTGTGTGACATCGTAATACCTGCAGCCAATCAGCAGTTGCTTCACTCTCCGCACCTGCGGACAAATCATATACATTCGGAGGAAATGAGGGAACAGCAGCAGCTCTCGATTCCTCCGGATGATCATGATTTGTCCGAAGGCAGGGAAAGTAAAGCAGCTGCTGATTGGCTGCAGGAATGGTGATGTCACGTGATCCCTAGGAGAGGCAGTGCCGTCATTGCTGGTACGGCGATGGTACCGGAGGTGATAAGTTATATTATTTTTCAGGCAGGAAATATGGGGATTCAGAAGGGGTTGCCCTAGCAGTGGACAACCCCTTTAATACCGATGTGTGTATAGCTTAATAAAACTCTAAGGGTTTGTTTACAGTCTGAGAAAAAAGTACAGTAGTAGGATGTGTCACACGGACATATGAACGCAGCCTAAGGCCCCTTTCAGACATCCATGTTTCAGGTATGTATGACATCCGTTTTTAACACGGATGCCACACGTACCCATGTTATTCTCTGGTGTTACTCACATGGCTGTGTTTTCACATGGACGGTGTGACCTCTCAGGACTCCGCACGTACACACGGAGACATGTCCGTTTTTTCTCCAGCAGCACGGGTGTCACACAGATCGCACACTGATGGGATCCGTGTGACATCAGTGTGACACATACCGGAGAAAACACGGGTCTTTGAAATAAAAAGATTTTCTATATTGACCTGTATCCAGCGCTGTTTTCTTAGGCTCTGCTGTCTCCTGCTTCTGACCCCCGCTCATTATATTCTGTTAGGGCCAGATGGACGGGTAGACCCTGGAGGTGGATCCACTGGGCCGAACTCCCGGATGAGGGAAAGGAGTCCGGTAGCCGGAGCACTGTAGGTAGCAGGACAGTCCGTGCACTGAGAGCAAATGGAGAAGTCCCTGGGACCACGAGGTCACGGATGGTGGTCCGGGTGACGGAGCTCAGGTTCGGAAGCCGTGATGGTGTCAGGCAGGGTCCGGAACCGTTGGAGCGAGATGACGGGTCACCGCAGGGATCCGAGATGGTACGGACTGTCAGGATGGCAGATGGGCAGCGTTCGGGGTTCGAGGTACCGCAGGACCGGATGGCGATGCAGGATCGGCTCTAGAAGACAGAGAGGTAAGTATCTCATAGAACACAAGGAGACCTGACTCCTAGCTTGGGAAAACACGAAGAACAGGCCCCGCTCCCTTGGACATTAACCCCCTATATACTCTGTACCTGAGTGCATCATTTCCTGTTAATTGACACTGGCCCTTTAAGAAAGGTTCAGTGACCGCGCGCGCGCCCTAATGCGCATGCGCGCGGCCCGGGTGCCAGAAGCCAGGGCAGGAAGCTGAAGGGAGGACGCAGGGGAGCCGGCCAGGAACTGGGAAGCCGTCGGGCGCCGGGAGCGGAGACCAGGGGGCCTGGGAAGTGCGGGCACCGGAGGCTGGAGAGCGGGGAGCGTGGCAGGTGAGCCAGGGAGCGGAGCTGAGGACCCGGGGATCGGAGCAGGGGACCCGGGGAGGGGATCCGAGGACCCGGGGAGCGTGACATATTCATTGATTATTCACTGCACTGAGGACCTGGAAGCCGGAGCATTGCGGGGACAGCACCGCCGAGGACAGCACCAGGGACAGCATCCTGGAGGACAGCATCGCCGAGGATAGCATCGCCGGGTACAGCATCACCGGGGACAGCGCAGGGCACAGCGCCAGGGACGGGATCGCCGCATCGCCAGTGACAGGTGAGTATTCAGCAAGCAAGCAGTGTGTGTGCAGTGACGTCCAGGAGGTCATCAGTTTCCAATGAACTCTGATGAACCCGTGAAGTCACCGTGGTGATACCCGCTGGGTCGTGGGGGTGTCATCAGGATGTCATCAGAGTTCATTGAGAACTCCAATGACCTCCTGGACATTACTGCACACACACTGGTTGCTGGATACTCACCTGTCACCGCTGTCCCCGTGATGCTGTCATCGCAATGCTGTCAACGCAATTCTCCAGCTTCCAGGTCCTCAGTGCAGTGAATAATCAATGAATATAATGAGTGGGGGTCAGAAGCAGGAGACAGCAGAGCCGAAGAAAACAGCGCTGGAGACAGGTAAATGTAGAAAATCTTTTTATCTCAAAGACCCGTGTTTTCTCCGGTACGTATCACACTGATGTCACACGTACAGTATGCAAACACAGATGTCACACGTGTAACACATGTATGACCATATTGATGCGTCTGGCTTGTACCTGATTAAACAGGGATGTCTGAAAGGGGCCTAACTCTGTATGCCTCTGGTTCTATATGGACACATACAAAAGTACTAAGTACTAAGGCAATACTAAGGACCAGGGGGCACTCATTACGGGTGAAAGAAAAGCGATTCCGGCAGCTAAATAGGAAAGCGTTCTTTACATTTAGAGCGGTCAGACTGTGGAATGCCCTACCACAAGAGGTAGTAATGGCAGATACTATAACAGCTTTTACTAAAAGAGCTGGATGATTTCCTCAGTACACACATTGTTTTTTATAGATGGTTTAATTACAAAAAATGTATAATTGGTGGAGGAAGGTTGAACTAGATGGACCTAGGTCTTTTTTCAACCTATGTCACTTTTTTTTCCCAGTATTCAATTTGAGGCGAAATTCTGAAAATAAAGACCCCGGATACACGGCAGCTCTCCTGCAAGTGCACACGCACCGCATGCCGCAGATCATCAGTTCCATTACGTTCATAGACGATTGGCCAGGGGCAATTTTAGTAGCAGGAATACAGTTCTAATATCTCAGCCGCCTCCCTGATACCTACATGTGTATACAGTACATGTCTCTGTAATTCTGCCATGACTCATAGACAGACCCGTGACATGTCTCCTAATCAACAACAAATCTGCAGCAGAGATAGAAAAAAAAAGCGCCTGCCCCTTTAAATGGCTGTCTCTCGGCGTCAGACAGAGCAGGGTGTCCATGTGGAGCAGATCCATGCCTTGTTGTCCCGCCTTCTCATTGGCTGAACTGAGAATGACATATTTTAATAAGATGCAAACGCACTGCAAGGGGGCGGGGCTTCTGGAAGGTGCGGACTGGACTCTCCGGAGCGCGCAGCCTCGCACGGTGCAGGGAGGCGGGGCGAGCAGTCATTAATCCCCTCCGATGTGTCACCTGGACACAACTGGTTAATACCGCGCTGTTCACATTCCGACACTACCCGCGCTGTACAGACAGGAAGCGGCGCTATGTGCACTGTGTGCAGCGGACATCGTACATGCGACCTGATACATGGGACATCATACAGGGGACATCATACAGGGGACATCATACATGAGACATCATACAGGGGACATCATACATGAGACATCATACAGGGGACATCATACATGAGACATCATACAGGGGACATCATACATGAGAGACAGCTCTGTGTGCTGCTGAGAGCTCACAACATCCTGACTCTGCACCTCTAATGGCACTACAAGGCCCAGCAGACCCTCCTCAGAGGATACGTGCAGGCTGTGGAATATATCATTCTACAATGAGCTCCCTGGCACATGGTGGTGCCCGTACTGCCCTTCATGCAGGTTCTCGTCTGTACTTCTGCTTCATAAAATGAGGGTGAATAGACTGACAAAACTAAAGCCCTATTATAGGTCAACAGAGTTCGTCAGGGAAATAGTGTTCAGCAGCGGTGTGGCTTTCGTTTTTAAAAATTCATATGTTAAAAAAGTCTAGTAAGTCTGTAATATGGTGCCCATACCCTGCTATATGCCCCAATATTACCTCCACCCTATGTGCCCACACGGTGACTATACCCTATGTGCCCACACTGTACCTCCACCCTATGTGCCCATACAGTACCTATACCCTGGCCTGTGCCCACACGGAGACTATATCCTATGTGCCCACACTGTACCTCCACCCTATGTGCCCATACAGTACGTATACCCTGGCCTGTGCCCACACGGTGACTATACCCTATGTGCCCACACTGTACCTCCACCCTATGTGC
This sequence comes from Anomaloglossus baeobatrachus, assembly GCF_048569485.1. NCBI lineage: Eukaryota > Metazoa > Chordata > Amphibia > Anura > Aromobatidae > Anomaloglossus > Anomaloglossus baeobatrachus. Next base: position 121,260,292 of record NC_134354.1, read on the forward strand.
CCATACAGTACGTATACCCTGTGCTCACACAGTCACTATACCCTTTGTGCCCACACTGTACCTCCACCCTATGTGCTCACACAGTACCTCTACCCTATGTGCCCACACAGTACTTCCAACCTATATGCCCATACAGTACCTATATCCTATGTGCCCATACAGTACCTCCACCTTGTGACCATACAGTGCCTCCACCCCATACAGTGTCTCCACCTTATGTGCCCATACAGTACCTCCCCCTATGTGACCATACAGTGTCTCCACCCTGTTTCCACACAGTACCTACCTATACCCCATGTGCCTAGACAGTACCTCCACCCTATGTGCCCACACAGTACTTCCAACCTATGTGCCCATACAGTACCTATATCCTATGTGCTCACACAGTACCTCCACCCTGTGACCATACAGTGCCTCCACCCCATACAGTACCTCCCCCTATGTGACCATACAGTGTCTCTACCCTATGTTTCCACACAGTACCTACCTATACCCTATGTGCTCACACAGTACCTATACCCCATGTGCCTAGACAGTACCTCCACCCTATGTGCCCAGACAGTACTTCCAACCTATGTGCCCATACAGTACCTCCACCTATGTGCCCATACAGTGCCTCCATCCTATGTGCCCACACAGTACCACCATTCATTACCTTTTTTATAACCTCCACAAAAAAAGTGAAATAAAAAGGTATGAAAAAGTTGTATGTGTCACCATGAAATATTTTTTTTTATTTTAAAACAATACAGATACTGTGGTGTTGCTAGTGCGGCCCTGACCGGTGTAATAAGATTACCAGCCATTATTTACTGCAAAGTGAACGCCGCATAACGACAACGATTATAGGGTATTGCATTTTGCTTTTAATTATTTCACTCCACAAATATTTTTTTGAGGTTGGAACACTGAACATGACCAAAACAAACTTTATGGCACTTCAGTAAAAAAATGTATTTTTTTTATAATGCCTGTGGTGGGAAGGGGTTAATGGTAGCGCAGTGGCGCGGCTTCTGCTGTCTGCTCTCATGTTTGGAATCAAGAAATATTTGAAGATTTATTTTTTTTTTTTGTGAAAAATGAAAAGAGATCCCGGTCCAGATCCAGCAGTTGCACACAGCCTGCGGCGCTCGGTGTGACAGGGCGGCTGCTTCATGATTTGTTTCTTCCTGACACTTGTGAGGAGTATGGGGATTCTGTGCGAGGAGAGGAGACCTCCCCGGCCTCCTCCCCGGCCTCCTCCCCGGCCTCCTCCCCGGCCTCCTCCCCGGCCTCCTCCCCGGCCTCCTCCCCGGCCTGGACCCGCTCCGCCTCCTCACAGCCAGTGCCGGGCTTTGCCGGCAGCCGGTAGTAGCTCACAGCTCTCAGAGTCCCTTTTTTTCTTGTTGTGTTTCTGTTACTCATCGCCATCTTGTTGCAGCCCTTTTCTTGTCTGGAAGATCTGTGGGGGGATCGGGCTGACATCTCAGTCTTGTGGCTGCCTTGTATGTAGGATTAAGGGTCTGGTCGCCCAGTGGTGGAGGGTGAGGACACTCAGCACAGCCCCTGTATGTGTGATTGATTCCTGGAGGCAGAGAACACAGGATTGCTGGAGACATGAGCCTGGAGACTCTCCTACAAGCAGCCCTGTTCCTGGAATGGCAAGCCCAGCAGCAACAGAGGACACGTGGTAAGTGCCGGGCCGGGCAGGCAGGGGGCTGTGTGTGCCGGGCAGGCAGGGGGCTGTGTGTGCCGGGCAGGCAGGGGGCTGTGTGTGCCGGGCAGGCAGGGGGCTGTGTGTGCCGGGCAGGCAGGGGGCTGTGTGTGCCGGGCAGGCAGGGGGCTGTGTGTGCCGGGCAGGCAGGGGGCTGTGTGTGCCGGGCAGGCAGGGGGCTGTGTGTGCCGGGCAGGCAGGGGGCTGTGTGTGCCGGGCAGGCAGGGGGCTGTGTGTGCCGGGCAGGCAGGGGGCTGTGTGTGCCGGGCAGGCAGGGGGCTGTGTGTGCCGGGCAGGCAGGGGGCTGTGTGTGCCGGGCAGGCAGGGGGCTGTGTGTGCCGGGCAGGCAGGGGGCTGTGTGTGCCGGGCAGGCAGGGGGCTGTGTGTGCCGGGCAGGCAGGGGGCTGTGTGTGCCGGGCAGGCAGGGGGCTGTGTGTGCCGGGCAGGCAGGGGGCTGTGTGTGCCGGGCAGGCAGGGGGCTGTGTGGGCCGGGCAGGCAGGGGGCTGTGTGTGCCGGGCAGGCAGGGGTCTGTGTGTGCCGGGCAGGCAGGGGGCTGTGTGGGCCGGGCAGGCAGGGGGCTGTGTGGGCCGGGCAGGCAGGGGGCTGTGTGGGCCGGGCAGGCAGGGGGCTGTGTGTGCCGGGCAGGCAGGGGGCTGTGTGTGCCGGGCAGGCAGGGGGCTGTGTGTGCCGGGCAGGGCAGGCAGGGGGCACGTGTGGGGGCTGCTGAGCGGGCAGCGCTGGATCTGTGCTCTGTAGATGGGGTGCAGTGTGGCAGTGATCGGTGCAGGCTCCTGTGTGCAGTGTTACTTTGTGGCAGTCAGTGGCTGCAGTGCTGATTGGTTATTACAGTAGTGTCTGCAGTGTTACACACGCTGTCAGTGGCGCTGCGGCAGTGCAGGCAGGACCGGCTGCCGGCGTCCTGTGCCCGCGGTGTCGCAGCGCTCTGCCTGTGTAGCAGGAGCCGGAGCAGTGCAGGGCGGTGGCAATGCTCCAGCAGCACTTTGCATAATAGCCTGACACGGGCTTGTCATCTGACTCCTGACAGCCTCTCCCCTTAACCCCCGCTCTGCCGGCAGCGCCTTTCCTCCGTGCCCCGGGAGCGTTCTCTGAGGCCGGTACCGCGCTGTGTGTATATGTACATGACGCGATGTCCTCACACTGATAGCTGCAATGTTCTGTCCGAGAGCCAAAGACTAAAAAGCGGCACAGTCTGCTCAAGGAACGCCGGCACTGAGGGGGTTACATGTGGCTGGTGACGTGTCTAGCCCCGCCTCTCCCCCACGTGCATTGGGAACACGCCCTGTGGCAGGGAGGGAGTGGAGCGAGACTGAGCGGGACCCGGAGACAGACAGGGGGCGGGGCCAAACTGGGCAGCACGCACACAGCGTGATCCACGTAACTCACAACCGCCACCTCCCCCTCAGCAGACAGTCCCGAGCCGCGCCACTTCCCCTCCGCACTCTACAGCCAACTGTGCACGTACCCCGCACCCCCAACCACAGGAATGAGAGTATCACCACCACCACCACATACTACTGCACCCCCCCCCACCACATACTACTGCACCCCCCCCCACCACATACTACTGCACCCCCCCACCTTTTATCCGCATATCTAATAAATGTTATATTTTAGGAGTTTTTCCTTGTCTTGACCCCATTTTTGCTATATAATACTACTGCACCCCCCCTCACCGCATACTACTGCACCCCCCCCTCACCGCATACTACTGCACCCCCCCCTCACCGCATACTACTGCACCCCCCCCTCACCACATACTACTGCACCCCCCCCCCCTCACCACATACTACTGCACCCCCCCCTCACCACATACTACTGCACCCCCCCCTCACCGCATACTACTGCACCCCCCCCCCTCACCACATACTACTGCACCCCCCCCTCACCACATACTACTGCACCCCCCCCTCACCACATACTACTGCACCCCCCCTCACCACATACTACTGCACCCCCCCTCACCACATACTACTGCACCCCCCCCTCACCACATACTACTGCACCCCCCCTCACCACATACTACTGCACCCCCCCTCACCACATACTACTGCACCCCCCCTCACCACATACTACTGCACCCCCCCTCACCACATACTACTGCACCCCCCCTCACCACATACTACTGCACCCCCCCCTCACCACATACTACTGCACACCCCCCCTCACCGCATACTACTGCACCCCCCCCTCGCCGCATACTACTGCACCCCCCCCTCGCCGCATACTACTGCACCCCCCCCTCGCCGCATACTACTGCACACCCCCCTCGCCGCATACTACTGCACACCCTCCTCGCCGCATACTACTGCACACCCCCCTCGCCGCATACTACTGCACACCCCCCTCGCCGCATACTACTGCACACCCCCCCTCGCCGCATACTACTGCACACACCCCCTCGCCGCATACTGCTGCACCCCCCCCCTCGCCGCATGCTGCCCCCCCACCGCACACTGCACCCCCCCCCCCACCCCTCACCGTATACTGCGCACACACCCCCCCCCTTTGTATGCGGCTTCATTCATACATGTTTCGCGAGGTTTAATCTGCCCAATTTCTAGAGTAAGATAAGGTCATCTGAGGTTATGTGCCCAGTAGACTCTCTATCCACGGAATTTGTCGCGGAAAACCTGCGGATTTATCTGGATTTTCTAGATAAATCCGCAGGTTTTAGCAAGTACAGACACTCCCCATGTTATCCTATGGGACATGGGGCGTGCTGTGTCCATGCTGTGGAATATGCTGCAGATATCCCGAAGCTGCACGTAACTGCACGTCAATTATTCCTGCAGAAATATCTGCGGAATTCCCGGCCCTCCACTATGGAGATAGAGGCCGGGACGTCCGCAGGTAAGTCGCACGAATGTCCGCAGCTTTTTCGCTGGAATCCCGCAGCAATGGATAGCTGCAGATTCCGGAGATCAGCTGCGGGAAACCTGCGGATATATCCGCGGGTGCAGAGTCCCGTGGGCACATAGCCTAATGGTTAGACGGCGACCTGGAGAGGCGTTCAAGCCACAGTGTTTTGCACCCACTGTGAAACTTGGTGGAGGATCGCTGATGATCTGGGGATGCTGAAGCAAGGCTGGAATTTGGCAGGTTAATTTTTGTGAAGGACGTATGATTCAAGCCGCATACAAGGTTATCCTGGAACAACAGTTGCTTCCTTCTGCTCAGGCAATGTTCCCCAACTCTGAGGACTGGTTTTTCCAGCAGGACGATGCACCATGCCACACAGCTAGGTCAATCAATGCGTTGATGAAGGACCACCACATCAAAACCCTTCCATGGCCAGCCCTATCTCCAGACCTGAACCCCATTGTAAAGCTCTGGAATGTAATCAAGAGGAAGATGGATAGTCACAAGCCATCAAACAAGAACTGCTTACATTTTTGCACCAGGAGTGGTATAAGGTCACCCACAAGCAGTGTGAAAGACTGGTAGAAAGCAGCCAAGACGGATAAAAGTGATTAAAAGTCATGGTTATTCCACAAAATATTGATTTCTGACCTCTTCCTGAGCTAAAACATTAGTATTGTGGTTTCTAAACAATTAGGAACTTGTTTTCTTTACATTACTTGAGGTCTGAAAGCAACACATTGTTTGTTTTTTTTTTTATTTTCACAATTTCTAATTTTCAGAAAATAAATCCAAAATGTATTTCTTGGAAATTCGGAGACGACGTCAGTAGTTTATAGAATAAATTAACAATTTACATTTTACTCAAAAATACCTATAAAGAGAAAAATCAGAAGAACTGACAATTTTGCAGCGGTCTCTTAATTTTTAATTTTTTTTTCTTGTTGGTAATGCATTCATATTTTACCCTCGCTTTCGTTTTTGCCACCTCCTATCGAAAAGCCTTCAATATTTTTCAGTCGATAGAACCATGCGAGGCCTTGTTTTTTTTTTTTTTTTTTTCTTTTTGCCGGACGAATTGTTCTTTTGAATGACCATATCATGTGATGTACTGGAAAGCAGGAAACAAATTCCAAGTACAGTGAAATAGCGAAGGAAAAAAACAAAGCTTCATTTTTTTTTTTCCTTTTTATTTACAGCACTTGTTACATGGTAAAAATGACCTACAGCCATGAGTCTCCAGCTCATTATGATTGCGGCGATACCAAACATGTATGGTTCTTCTTTTTTTTTTTTTTTTTTTTTTCTTTTTAGTGGTGAATAAAAAAATCAATAATTTGTAATAAAAAAACAAACATTTTTTTTGATGGCCTCTTACTGCGCTTTTTTGCGTTTTTGGTATTTCGAATTTTCTGTGTAAGCCGTTTACTGATCGAGTTAGTTACATTTTGATGGCTCAGACTTTTATGAATGGAGTGATGTGATATATGTATTTTTATTAATTTTTACTGGAGGAAAAAAGGGGTGATTTCAACTTTGTCATATCTTTTTTTTTTTTTTAAACATTTTTTCGTACTTTGTATTGTATTTGTTAGTCCCCTCAGGTGACTTGAGGCTGCAATAGTCTGACTGCTTGTGCTATATACAGCAATGGCATGGTATTGTCTGTAAATGGAAAGAATCATGAAAGCCGACTACAGGCTGCTTTTCAAAGGAGGACTAATAAGACAGACACAGGGGTCCTCAGCAGACTCCTAGCTATGTTGGCTACCCCATGATCACGGTGCAGATGTGCAGTTACAACAGCGTCGCCAGGTTTTTGACATCTAAACTGAGAGCAGCATAATGTAGAGACATATAGACCCTGATTCCAGTGGTTCCCCTTACTGATTCCACTTTCTGGGCTGCTTCGTGTAGTTTTGATAAAATCACTGATTTAATCAGCAGTAGATTATCATTACAGGACTACTTGGCGTGCTGCAGGTAGTCCAGCATGTTCATGAGTTCTGTATAACTCAGAGAAAACATTGAATTTATCAAAATGACATCAAACAGCTCAGTAAGTGACTCATTGCTGGAATCAGGGTCTCTATCTACATTATGCTGCTCTCAGATGGGCAAGCAAAAAGCTGGGGATAGATTCCCTTTAAGTGCCACTGTCACAAATTAACAGCTGCTTTTAACAGGTCACCAGCCGCCGGCAGAGCTCTGTACCGCGTGCGGCTGTCAGATGTAGATCATGGCTAAATAAGAGCCTCCATGTCCTGGTATAGATGCGGCCTCTGTTTCTGAGCTAACAGCACATCCTACATGATGTCATGCGACAGCAATTCTCTGTGAAGCTCATCTGCAACTTGCTGTTGAGCGAGTGTTTTTGATTTCCCATTTTGCTGGATATAAAACCGCCAAGTTGCAGACATGTCTCATGCTACCTGCAGTGAAGTCTATGGCAAGTGTTTAATGTGTGACCAGCACGATGTCGCAGGTTGCAACAAATCCAGTGTAGCCCGAGCCTTGCTGTGAGCTCTGCGGAGTCCTCCCCTGTACACACCAGGATCACGCCCTAGCAGGTGCCTGCTCCTTCGGGTGGTAACACACCCTCCCATGTCACAAATACTACGGGCGGTCCTGTCCTCACTGCATCCTGAACGTGTGATGCGGCTCTGTGCTGCCGGACTTCAGCTTTGTATGTGGCATGTAGAAATGACTTGTTTCTTGTGATGTGTACAATATTCAAGGTGACATCCTCGGCATCATTTATATAATGAGCGTGTCATACAATATTTCTTTATTTTACTCCTTTTATATAGCACTATTAAAGGGAGCCTGTCACCAGGTTTTTCTCTTATGAGCTGCGGCCACTATTAGCCAGTCCTTATATACAGCATTCCAGAATACTGTATATAAGAGCCCAGGCCGCTCTGTAGAATGTAAAAGACACCTTTATTATACCCCCCCAGGGGGCGGTCCGGTCCGATGGGTGTCGCTGCTCTCGGTCCGGTGCCTGCGCTATCTTGTGGGATCGCTGTCCTGCTGCCCAGCCCCGTGTGCATGACGTGTCCTGCATAATTCACACATTATAATATATTTATTTATTTATATAGCGCTTTTAATTCCATAGCGCTTCACATACATTGCAAACACTGTCCCCATTGGGGCTCACAATCTAGAGTCCCTATCTGTATGTCTTTGTGGTGTTGGAGGAAACCTGAGCACCTGGAGGAAACCCACGCATACACGGGGAGGACATACAACTACTTGCAGATAGTGTCCTTGGTGGGATTTGAACCCAGGACCCCAGCGCTGCAAAACTACAGTGCTAACCACTGAGCCACATAAGCCTCCATTGCGCTTGCACACTTTGATCTGCCTGAGCTAGTACTAGTACAAAGTACTGTAGTGCGCATGCACGGGTAGTCTTTGACCCTTCCTCATAACTGCGCATTCCAGTACGTTGCTCTCAGCTGGTCAGATCAAAGTGCGCATGCGCGCAATAGAGGCCTCTGTATGAATGACGCGGGGCTGGGCAGGAGGATGGCGATCCCACAAGATGGGGGAGGCCTGGACCGAGAGCAGTGACACCCATTGGACAGGACCGCACCATAGGTGAGTATTATAAATGTGTTTTTTACGTTCTACAGAGCTGCCGCAATGCAGTATATAAGGGCTCGCTAGTGGTGGCCGCAGCTTATAAGGGAAAGACATGGTTCCCTTTAATTCCACAGCACTTTACAGACATGATCATCACGCTCCACATGGGGAATATAGATTGTGAGTCCCTCTCAGTATGTCTTTGGAGTGTGAGTGTGGGGGGAACCGGAGGAAACCCACGCAGACACGGGGAGAACATACAAACTCCTTGTTGTGATTTGAACCCAGGACCCCAGCGTTGCAAGACTGCATTGCTAACCACTGAGCCACTGTGCTGCCCATATTGCTTCTCGATACCCAAACGTGTTGGCCTGCAAAAGATATTTATTGTTATTGCACCCGCCATAGCCGGTTCCCCAGCATACTCCATATCTCTACATATAACTCCCCACTATGTGCAGGTGACGCTGTAGATACATTCCTGCCTCATATTCTTTGCGTAGTGCAGACACATTTGTATGCGAGTCATCCTCGGTGATGTCAAGGAAACCACCGCCGTCTGCTGCAAAAGATGAAGCATCTCAGACATGGCACTGGTGGGCATTGGCGGCTTGGGTCTGCCGCTGTGGGGCTGTGCACATTATATGCCTGTGCTGCTGATGTGATGACACATGGAGCGCAGCGTGTTGTGTACATACACCGGTGATTGGGCAAAGTCTGCTCTCTGCAATGGCAGTCAGAGCACAAGGTCCAGGCAGCCTGCTGTATACAATCCGGTGCCAGCACAGCCGCATTGCTGCACAGCATTCTCTTGTTTATTTGCAGGTTTTAATGATTTTTTTTTTCTTTTCTGCCATCACAGATGTACTGGGGGTGGAGTGGGGCGGCTCCTGAGTGGGACAGATCCCACCTTCCCCTCTTTCCTCCTTTCACTGCTGTGTCTGGTTCTTGGGAGAGCCCTCCAGAGTACATTGGAGCTGGGGGAAGGGCAGACACTACAGGGCAATCCTTATTAACCAACTTCCTGCACCGCCAGAAATCTGAGCCTCCCCCTCCTGTGCTGGAGGCTGCCCAATCTGCTGGGGAAACTGCAGGGCAGCATATTCTGCATGGAGGCCCAGACTTTGCGTTAACAAAAAAAAGCTGCAAATCATTAATTTTGCATTTCGTATGTGGGGTTAATGACAACAGCTTCGTTAGTAATCCTGTATTACTATAACCTCGCCATACACGCAGTGATGGCGGCCTCTAGCATTGTAGAATCATTAGGAAAATATAACTGGTGTCTTATTAGCGCAGACAATGGCGGGTGCTAATGGAGGGGAACGCAAGTTCCTGTTCGGAGAATGAACCCGTATTGTAATTTCTCTGCGGTCTTGATCTGTGCAGTATTTCTATCCATGACCGTTGTGTTACTGCAGCTAAATGTGATGTCCTAGATCAAGAAAAATGTGGCTAATAGTATTGAGCGGACCCGGACTGGAAAAATCCGGATCTGCGCGGTTTCAGCGGTAGATACGGGTCCGACCCGGACGCGGGATTCCGGGTGCACGATCCATATTCGGCATTTTTTTTTTCCGGTCTCTCTCCCGGTCTCTCTCCCGGTCTCTCTCCCGGTCTCTCTCCCGGTCTCTCTCCCGGTCTCTCTCCCGGTCTCTCTCCCGGTCTCTCTCCCGGTCTCTCTCCCGGTCTCTCTCCCGGTCTCTCTCCCGGTCTCTCTCCCGGTCTCTCTCCCGGTCTCTCTCCCGGTCTCTCTCCCGGTCTCTCTCCCGGTCTCTCTCCCGGTCTCTCTCCCGGTCTCTCATTCCGCTCCTCATTGACATATATTGGCCCGGATTCCGGATCAGATCTCGGACTTCCTTTTCAACCCGCCACTGATCCGCCGGACCCGGATTATTGGCAATCCGCTCAACTCTAGTGGCTAATATTGATGGGGGAGGGGAATTATTAAACTAATAAAACACGCTTTACCTGCTAACTCTGAATTTATCGGAACATGCAAGTGCAGACTGATTCCACGTGTTCACCGCATCACGGACCATTACATGGACTGCCTTTATTTACACGCACTAGTCTCGGGTATACAGTGCCTTGCAAAAGTATTCAGCCCCTTAGAATTTTTCAACCTTTTTCCACATTTCAGGCTTCAAACATAAAGATAAAAAATATTAATGTTACATAGAATCAACAACAAGTGGGACACAATTGTGAAGTTTAACAAAATTTATTGCTGATTTTTAAACTTTTATAAAAAAATAAAAGTTCAATAGTATGAATCAGCTCACCGTGGAAAAAGCTCAATCTTGATTTCGTCCTGGAGCACGGACAGGCACTGCCACAGCCCAAAATAATGCAAAAGATGAGGATGTCCAGCTCTTCAGGCAAAAAAATCACGTCTTTATTTTATCATGCAGACACAAAGAATGACGTGACCAGCACAACGCGTTTCAGGTGAAAGCACTCACCCTTAATCATGATTATATATTATATATAAAGAAAAAATCCTCAGTGGCCAGTGGGAAAATTGCAAGATTTCTAGACTTTATTTCTAATTCAGATTGGTATATGAAAAGGAAAACCCCTTTGGCACATAAACCTGATTTAATCAACAAGTCTTCAAACGGGCTGGCTATCACTCAATGAAAGAGCAAAACACTTGTTACTTGACATTATTTTTTGGGTTCCACGAAAGATCATCGTTCTCGACAGCACATTGTCCTGTGTAAACAGGTTCTATGCAATGGCCGTCTCTGGTCACCGAACGATCTTTGATTGTTCTGTGCGCATCTGCTGTGTAAGCAGGCCATCTGAACATTCACTGACCGACAAACATGCCAGCTGGTGTTTAACGCTGCGCATCACGGTGTTCAATGAACCATACTCCACAATGCTGATTTAGGACCCTGTATATATTTTTTAAGGGCATGAATCGTTTCAATCCTGAAAATCTAAAGGTCCGTTTACATGGGCTGACCTGGAGTGTTAAATGACCTCACATCAGTTCCTTGTTTGCTGACTGGTAGTCATTTAATAGCCCTTTACACAGGCAGACCGCTATGTGTGGAACAATCCGTAATAGATCGCTCAGTGCACAGACTGCCATTGTTTTCGGCAACACTGTTTACACGGATCAATGCACAGCAAAGAACAACGATCTTTGTGCAGCACAAAAGATCATTTCACCCGACAAACGAGCATTTTGCTCTTTAATAGAGTGGTCTGCAGCCTGTTTACACAGCACAATTCATCTCCGTGTATGAGACTCGAAAATAGACCTTATACCCTCATTCAGACATTCTTTTTTCACCTCTGTGTTCTGGCCGTTGTTTTCACAGATCCCCATTTTAATCTATGGAGCTGTTCAGATGTCCATGTTTTTGGTTTTTTTATGTCTACAATAAAATCACGGAGACATGTTTGTTTTTTTATTCTTGTGACGGATCAAAATTACCAATACAAGGCTATGGGTCTGTGAAAATAACGGCCGAGATATGGTTGGCATCAGTGTGTAGACTGTGCTGCCCTTGATTAACATTGTAATAGGTGGGAGAAACTTATTCATTTCTTCTTTTTTTTTTTTCTTCTTCATGCATTAAAATCACTGATGAAATACTGATGATAAACATACACTTATAGATTTACATGCACTGATGATGATGATATACAGTACAGACCAAAAGTTTGGACACACCTTCTCATCTCTAGAACAACTGTTAAGAGCAGACTTTGTGCAGCAGGCCTTCATGGTAAAATAGCTGCTAGGAAACCACTGCTAAGGACAGGCAACAAGCAGAAGAGACTTGTTTGGGCTAAAGAACACAAGGAATGGACATTAGACCAGTGGAAATCTGTGCTTTGGTCTGATGAGTCCAAATTTGAGATCTTTGGATCCAACCACCGTGTCTTTGTAGAAAAGGTGAATGGATGGACTCTACATGGCTGGTTCCCACCATGAAGAATGGAGGAGGAGGTGTGACGGTGTGGGGGTGCTTTGCTGGTGACACTGTTGGGGATTTATTCAAAATTGAAGGCATACAGAACCAGCATGGCTACCACAGCATCTTGCAGCGGCATGCTATTCCATCCGGTTTGCGTTTTGTTGGACCATCATTTATTTTTCAACAGGACAATGACCCCAAACACACCTCCAGGCTGTGTAAGGGCTATTTTACTAAAAAGGAGAGTGATGGGGTGCTACGCCAGATGACCTGGCCTCCACAGTCACCAGACCTGAACCCAAACGAGATGGTGTGGGGTGAGCTGGACCGCAGAGTGAAGGCAAAAGGGCCAACAAGTGCTAAGCATCTCTGGGAACTCCTTCAAGACTGTTGGAAAACCATTTCTGGTGACTACCTCTTGAAGCTCATCAAGAGAATGCCAAGAGTGTGCAAAGCAGTAATCAAAGCAAAAGGTGGCTACTTTGAAGAGCCTAGAATACAAGACATATTTTCAGTTTCACATTTTAAAAGTATTTCATTCCACATGTGTTAATTCATAGTTTTGATGCCTTCAATGTGAATCTACAATTTTTAGAGTCATGAAAATAAAGAAAACTCTTTGAATGAGAAGGTGTGTCCAAACTTTTGGTCTGTACTGTACATGCACTGATAATGAAATACATACGATGATGATATACATGCACTCATGATGATATATATGCACTCATGATGATATACATGCACTCATGATGATATACATGCACTCATGATGATATACATGCACTCATGATGATATACATGCACTCATGATGATATACATGCACTCATGATGATATTATACATGCACTCATGATGATATTATACATGCACTCATGATGATATTATACATGCACTCATGATGATATTATACATGCACTCATGATGATATTATACATGCACTCATGATGATATTATACATGCACTCATGATGATATTATACATGCACTCATGATGATATTATACATGCACTCATGATGATATTATACATGCACTCATGATGATATTATACATGCACTCATGATGATATTATACATGCACTCATGATGATGATGATATACATGCACTGATGATGATAATATACATGCACTGATAGATATACATACACTGATGATGATGATATACATGCACTGATGATGATGATATACATGCACTGATGATGATGATGATATACATGCACTGATGATGATGATGATATACATGCACTGATGATGATGATGATATACATGCACTGATGATGATGATATACATGCACTGATGATGATGATGATATACATGCACTGATGATGATGATGATATACATGCACTGATGATGATGATGATATACATGCACTGATGATGATGATATACATGCACTGATGATGATATTATACATGCACTGATGATGATATACATGCACTGATGATGATATTATACATGCACTGATGATGATATTATACATGCACTGATGATGATATACATGCACTGATGATGATATACATGCACTGAGGATGATATTATACATACACTGATATAGATGCACTGATGATATTATACATGCACTGATGATGATATACGTGCACTGATGATGATATTATACATACACTGATGATGATATACATGCACTGATAGATTTACATACACTGATGATGATATACATACACTGATGATAGATTTACACTGATGTTTTTTGCTTGTAAAATCCCTGATGTCTGAGTGAGGCCTAAGGCAAATGGCATTCTCTGTCTGACCTTTCTATGACCATTTTGATAACCTGGTAGTAGTTTGAGGTCATTAGGTCAAGGTCAGAGACCTCTGAGAACCTGCTTTTTAGGTGTATATTTAGCCGCATAGTAACATTGTTTTAGTGTGTTTACAATATAGTTAAGGGCTTTTAAAAGCTGTCCAAACCCGGATGGAGGGGGAGTCAGTCTGGCTACACAATGGCATCCAGGTATGTTTTACTGTGAAGCACTTTGGTGTTTTAGAGAAAACATAGTTTGAAAAGTCAACCAAAGACTTTAGGGAAAAACCTAATTAGTCCCATGTGGTCCCCGACTGGCCTCTCCTGCCCCGATCCATGTAATTGACAGGTTTCCCAATATGTAAACAGAGTTGGAAGGCCTCCAAGTAAGGAGTATTCCAGTCTCCAAGATCCTATCTCAATATGCAGTAGATGTAATAATAATATTAGCAAATACCTCCAATTAGAAATGTAGTATAGTTCTCCTGATATAGACAGGTCTCTTACCTTAGGTATCCATGATTATGACCACGAGTAACTTAACTCACTACATGAGTGTATGTAACCATGGATACCTAAGCTGCAATGCCCTGCACACGAGGTAAGAGACCTGTCTATATCAGGAGAACTATACTACATTTCTAAATGGAGGTATTTGCTAACATTATTATTACACCTACTACATATTGGGATAGGATCTTGGATATGGGAATAACGCTTTAAGTTCCCACGATTAATTTTTGACACTGAATTTTCACTGCACAAAACATGCTGCATTTTACAGTTTCAGCATCCGTATAAAATGAAAATGGTGTAGCAGAAGGTTTAGACAATGTTTTGTGAAGGAAGGGGGAAACCTAGTAGGAGGCCATGTCACCAATTTTAATGGCGCTATCTTGGCTTCAACTTTAGCTGTTCAAATAGGAAGGAAGGTGTGTGTGATATGGCAAAGTTGTGGAGAATTTCACCAGAAAAACAATCTTAACTTTATTCATTCTCGTGTTAAAATCGTAATCTTGTTCACGCAAAAGCGATGTGAAGAATGGTAATAGTCCAAGCAGATGTGTCGTTTCAGAAGATTTCAACCAATGCCACCTAAACATTGTTCCCATTGCCCATAGTGCAGTTACCAAACTTCTTTCCACCAATGGACATCATCTGATTGGGAAAAGAAGGTTTTATCTGAAGTTATTGTATCAGCCATTCTGCAAAGTCTATCTGACGGCTAAGTATTAGGGCATCTGAGTCTCACGTGCATGGGTTGACAACCCCACTCTCCAGAGACAGACTAATGCGGGCTTTGCACACTACGATATCGCAGGTGCGATGTCGGTGGGGTCAAATTGAAAGTGACGCACATCCGGCATCGCATGCGACATCGTAGTGTGTAAAGCCTAGATGATACGATTAACGAGCGCAAAATCGTCGTAATCTTATCATCGGTGCAGCGTCGGCGTAATCCATAATTATGCTGACGCGACGGTCCAATGTTGTTCCTCGCTCCTGCGGCAGCACACATCGCTGTGTGTGAAGTCGCAGGAGCGAGGAACATCTCCTACCGGCGTCACCGCGGCTTCCGTAGGATATGCGGAAGGAAGGAGGTGGGCGGGATGTTTACATTCTGCTCATCTCCGTCGCTATTGGCCACCTGCCGTGTGACGTCGCTATGACGCCGCACGACCCGCCCTCTTAGGAAGGAGGCGGGTTGCCGGCCAGAGCGACGGTCGCAGGGCAGGTGAGTGCATGTGAAGCTGGCGTAGCGATAATGTTCGCTACGCCAGCTATCACACGATATCGTACTTGCGACTGGGGCGGGGACTATTGCGTGCGTCATCGCAGCATCGGCTTGCGATGTCGCAACGTGCAAAGCCGCCCTTAGGCTACCTTGCAGGGACTCTTGCTGAATGAGGCCAGAGCAATGGATACTTTTTGCACCAAGTCGTGGGTTTTGGTTATCCAACCCTTGATTTATTGGAACAGAACTTTTCTCAGAATTTAGTAAGAAGTTTGGCATCTGCACTGTGGGAAATGGAGGCTGCTGGTGGTGGTTGTAACCTAGAAAGTAGAGTGGTCTCAGCACATTCTGCTTGGAATATCACCATCCTTTACATCGCAGGCACCGAAGGAAAATCACTGCATTAACATGAGAACAAACAAAATGACATTAACATAAACCACCATTGCTTTTGTGGTGAAATTCACCACCAGATTGATACGTCACACATCTTTTCCATTTTGAAAAACTAAAGGTGAATCCAAGAATGTGACATTTAAATGGCCACCAAGATGGTGACCTGGTCTAATGGGTCTCGACCTTCCCTCACAGCCTTCCTAAAGCTGCATCACCCATCTGGGTGTTTTCCTACTTGTGAGACACAAAAGAGCAACTCGGACTTAAACGCTAAAGTGGCTATAATAAACTGCAAGAAAACCCCCAACAAACCAGCATATATTTGGCTACCAGACAGGCAGCGCTCCTCCAACATCGGCGCAGTGTTCCCTGCACTCACGTGATACTACCTTTACATCATAGGGGACTGGTGTCGATCTGGGCAGTAACTGTTTTTTTTTTTTTTTAAATTATTTTTATGACCACTTTAGCAGTTAAAAAAATGTATGTTCCGGTAGCGGGAAACCCCCTTTTAATCTATTTTTATTTTTCCTGGTTCAGTAGATTGGTCACTGTTTATCCAATAACTGATAAACCGAGAAAATGAAATTGAAAGTATGAAGCTGGCGGATCCATAGGAGCATGTTCCAGACTGTATGGGCTTTCTTTTTAGTTTCTTTTATGGACCACTTACAGCACTTTAGACGACTTAGGCTACATGCGCACGCTGCATCTTTTTGTGTTCACAAACTGTAGCCAAAACTGCAGCCAAAACTGCACCTTGTCAGAGAGAGCCTGGAAATGTCACAAAAAACGCATGTAATTTTAGGTGCGTTTTTGGTGCGTTTTTCACACCCTGCGTTTTTGCTGCGTTTTTGTGACAAATGTTGACAAAAACGCAGGAAGAATGAACATGCTGCATTTTATTTGTCACAAACCTTTGACAAATAAACTGCAACGTGCGCATGACAAATCTGACTTCTCATAGACTCTGCTGGGAAGTCAAATGTCAGAAAGTTCTGACAACAAAACTGCAGCCAAAAAAGCAGCAAAAAAGCAGGAAAAAAAGCAGCGTGCGCATGTAGCCTAAGGCTAGTTTCACACTTGCTTTTTTTTCCTTCAGTCGCAATCCGCTGTTTTGGAAAACGGCAGAATCCGTCAACGGATTCCGCTGCTTCCCATGGACTTGTATGGACGACGCATTGCGACTGATGGTCCGGCGTTGCATCCGCCAGGTGGAAGGAACACCGCATGTAGCGTTTTTTTGCGCTTCCCAGAGCGTAAAAAAACGCAATGCGCTGGATTCCGTCGGCGTCCGTCATTTTTTATAATGGAAGCCTATGGTAGCGGAATCCGTCGGAGTCCGTCATTTGACGGATTCCTGTGACTGATCCATTTTTACACAACTGCGCATGCTCAGTTGAGTAAATTACTGAAAATAAAGCTACAACGGATTCCATTGTTTTGCAGTATCCGTCGCATCAGTTGTGCCACTATATGCAACGCATCCGTTACATCTGTCACACAACGCAATGCGACGGATGCCGAACAACGCAAGTGTGAAACTAGCCTTAGGTTCACACAGGGCATCTTTGCTGCGTTTTTGGTGCATTTTTGAGGTCACAAAGATGCACCACAATACATGCATTTCCTTCCCCCAGCAAAGTCTGAGATTTTGATTTTACTGTCCACACTGGGCATCTTTTATTGGCTGCGTTTTTGAAGATGCACCCAAGATGCACCATGTCAATTATTTCTGCGTTTTTCCAGCGTTTTTGAGCACTTCCAGTCAATAGATTTGACTTCTAAAACGCATTGAGCAAAATGCAGTAAAATTGCATCAAAAGCACATTGTGATTTTTTTTTTTTTTTTTTTTTTTGTTTTGTTTTTTTTTGGGACAAAAACGCTGTATCTCTGTAGTTAAAAAAAAAAAAAAAAAAAAGTCTGTATTCATACCCTTATTGTTTGGATAAAAATATATTTTTTGCTTGAATTTTGCTGTAATTCTGCAATTTATACAGTAAAATCCAGGTGTCACATACTGCTCTTGGTGTGCAGGGGCAATATGAAGATTTGCAGCATGTCTTCCATTATGTAGGCTTCTTCTACCACATGTATGGGATTAATAAAACCTCATCCACATCTATTCTACAGTAAATTCCTGCTGAAAAATCTGCACAGAAAATAACCCAGCAATCCCATGTGTGGTTGATATGCCGCATAATTTTTTCACAGATTTGTGAACGGAAAATCGACAGCGTATCACAGAAAAGTGGATGAAATTTTACCAAATAGCCACACACTGTGGAAACTCTGAGTGAAATCTGGGGCAAATTTATGTGTAATTCTCCAAAACTGAGAATTTCTACCCTAAGGCCTCAGTTCCACTTGCGCATAGCTTCCAATGTGAGAGCATCAGAAGTGATATGCTAATGACCCTCTGCTGCAAGTGTCAACCGAGGGTCATTCGACTGTGGTGCGATCTTGCGATCGTATTACAGCAGTGGAGAAGAGGGAAGGAGCACTTTCTCCCCATCTCCTCCTCAGCCTATCTCTGCGTACATCGCACTGCGGGCGGATGACATGTGAGTGCAGTGCGATGTTTCACACGCTCCCATAGACTTGTATGGGGGTGCATGAGCCGAGACTCGCTGCAAAACACAGCATGCTGTGATTCATTCCACATGCCGATACGGCATGAGAAATTAATGGCAGATGGACACTGCCCCATAGTAAAGCATTAGAGTGAGAGCAATCCAATATTTTATCAGATTACACTCTTCCGTGCAAAATGCAAGTTGAGCCGAGGCCTAAAGGCCACTTTACACGCTGCGATATCGGTATCAATATCGCTAGCGTGGGTACCCGCCCCCATCGGTTGTGCGACAAGGGCAAATTGCTGCCCGTGGCGCACAACATCGCCTGGACCCGTCACACGTACTTACCTGCTCTGCGACGTCACTGTGACCGCCGAACCACCTCCTTTCTAAGTGGGCGGTCCGTGCGGCGTCAGTAAGCGGCCGCCCAATCAAAGCGGAGGGGCGGAGATGAGCAGGACGTAACATCCCGCCCACCTCCTTCCTTCCGCATTGCGGGCGGCGGCAGGTAAGGTGATGTTCCTCGTTCCTGCGGCGTCACATAGAGCGATGTGTGCTGCCACAGAAGCGACGAACTACATCGTACATGCTGCAGCAGCGATATTTGAGAAGGGACCCCCATGTCACCAATGAGCGATTTTGAACGTTTTTGCGACGATTCAAAATCGCTCATAGGTGTCACACACAACGACATCGCTAATGCGGCCGGATGTGCGTCACAAATTCCGTGACCCCAATGAGATCGCATTAGCGATGTCGTAGCGTGTAAAGTGGCCTTAAGGCTATGTTCGCACGCAGAAAATGTGTCTAACATTTCTGCAGTCATTCCCTAGCAAAACCTATGGGTATAAAAGAAATGCTGTGCGCACACTGCGTTTTTTTTTTTTTTTTATCCCCGCGCAATTTCCACTGCGAAATTAATGTGCATGTCACTTCTTTTCTGCAGGTACCTGTGGTTTTTGCCATAGATAATGGTAAAAAAAAAATGCAGGGACCAACCCACGCAAAAAACGCAGCAAAAACGAGGGTGCGGTTTTACCGCGGTTTTTGCTGCTGGTGCAGTATTCTGCCAGAGGGTGCGGATTTTTCTTAAGAAAAGTCAATTTTCTAGTGCGCTCATATCCTTAGGGACAGCGTTTGCCTAGTGTAAAATAATAATAATTAAAAAAAGCCTCACCAGACTGTAATCTTCAGTGCAACAAATCCAATTTCGTCTGTCAGAGGAAAAAATAGGTTGTCTGAGGCTCTAGCTTTTTAATTGTAAGTAGTGTTGAGCGGACCCGGATCGGCAAAATCCGGATCCGCACGGTTCGAGAGTCCGATCCGAGTCCGACCATTACCCGGGATTCGGGGTGCATGATCCGGATCCGGTTTTTTTTTTTTTTTTTTTTGCTCTCGCTCCCGTCCCGGATCCGACTCCCCATTCATTTATATAGCCGCGGATATCGGATCCGGACTTCAGCGGCAACCCAATCCGGATCCGTCGGACCTGGATTATAACCGATCCGCTCAACTCTAATTGTAAGTATTCATATAAAAAAATAATATATCGGCTACAATGATGTTGGATGGGGATGTGATCTGCCATGGCTGCTCAGAACAGCATTGCATCCACATGACGTTATCGTCACAGCGTTTATGCAGCGTTGTTGTCGTTATGATCAAGAAAAACAATTCTAACGATAAGTATATTATAAAGTTCATAAAAAACCCACATCCAATAAAGTGCAGCTGAAGTTTTGCTGATTTAATCACATTTGCAGATGCATTCATTATTGGATTGCGGTAGTCTAAGCAGCAGGGTGCTTTCTGGGGAGCGCTGCTCCGGAGGTCAGAAGGTCGAGTCTTGCTTTATCCGCAGCACATTGATTCCTTACTTAGTCACATGACTAGAAAACAGTCTGCAGCCTGAGCAGGATCATTCCTCTTAAGACAGGAGTGAAATAAGGACAGTGGTTTCTTTCTTAGCACTCAGAAAACTGCTGACTAATGCATATACGGTGTAGATATAAAATATCAAGACTCGCGTTTTTGTTATCTGTCCTGATTGAACCTTTGTTACTCCAGAAAGCACAGGAATTGTAATTTTTTTCTCCAGATTGCCATCCATTGAATTGTAAAAAAAAGTATTTTGCAATCAGGCACAATCCGGCGCTTTAAAGAAAAAAACGCATCCATTTTTTTTTTTTTTTTTTGCCGCTGGATGTGTTTTTTCCTCATAGACTTGCATTAGCGACTGATTGTGCCGCATAGCCTTGCGTTGCGTCCGTTTTTTGACGGATGCATCATATTTAGCCGATGCGGCAGCCGCATGTAACGTTGCTTGCAGTGCTTTTTGTCTGCGTCGAAAAACCGCATCGCGACGGATCCGGCGCGATTTACAATGCAAGCCTATGGCTTTTTGAACTGCTCAGTATCATACCGAATCCGTCAAAAAAAACGGACAGGCCGCACGGAAAAACTTATGCAATGGATCCGTTTTTTTCACTGCAT
Source organism: Anomaloglossus baeobatrachus (assembly GCF_048569485.1). Lineage (NCBI taxonomy): Eukaryota > Metazoa > Chordata > Amphibia > Anura > Aromobatidae > Anomaloglossus > Anomaloglossus baeobatrachus. The sequence goes on from NC_134354.1 coordinate 121,281,355, forward strand.
CCGTTGCATAGATTTTTGAGCCGGATTGAGCCTGATGCAAAAAAACTGATGTGTGAAAGCAGCCTAAAGATGCCTGTTTTCTGCTGTGCATCTTGGCTCTCTGGGATGACATTGTAGTGCCACAATGGACATTTATGGCTGGGTCCACCACCGAGCACTAGAATATGAGCCCTGAGTCCCCATCTTTCCTCGCTCCATGAGTTTTTAATGCAGCCTACCAGTTGATTATCTCTGCAATTCTAATACTGGGCAAAGCTTACAATAGGACGCAAGTCACACACATTAAGCACAGTGCCTTGCCAGAAGCCTAATACACACCTTTACTATTCCACTAGATGGGTTGTCTGGCACTCTACCAACGTACCACAGAGGTACAGGCCCCTAGATCGCAAGGTCACCATTGATGGGCCTGTCTGCACCCTGTAAAAAAAGAAAAAAAATATATTAAATGAGGTATTTGTTAATATTTTGGCCAAAATATGCGAGCTCGCAAGTCATGTCAAGGGTCCTCACTGTCTTATGAGTCCCTACACTATAGTGAAATAAAAAGTATAGCCAAGGAAGTAAAAGGAACTTTGTAAAATTCTCATATAATTCAGTTATAAACATAGCAAAAAGGCAATGCTATTTACCAGCCAAGGTCACAAATACGCACACATGGGGCAACAACGTGACCTTCCATAGTACCATAATGGCTAATATGGGATAGCATTACTGGTGTCAGAATGCTGCCTAAGGCTGAAATCAGACATCGATATATCACAATTCCAGTACTGACCCCTGTGCACAGACTTGTCATGGGTCTCCTGACCACAACGTGACAGCCTCATGTATGTTTCAGCCTGTCAAATTTGGTTCAAGAGAACCCCGGTTAGCCTGTACATTGTGGTCCATACTTGGAACATAATACATGAATATCCAAATTCGGCCTTAGGGTACATGCCCACGATCCGGACCCGCTGCGTTCCTGCGTCCTGGACGCAGCGGGTCCCGACCTATGGGGCCGCAAGGCTGCTCTGCAGGAGACTGCAGCTGCTCGTGCCCTTGATCAGGGTTCAGGGTGCTTTGGTCTCTCACTTGTGTTGTCCCTACGGTGGACACTTGAAACTCTGCAACAAGGAATTGACATGTTGCGCCTCATAAATGCCGCACCGCGGGTCAGTGTTTGCTACGGGCCATACACACACACACACACAGTGGGCACAGGATTTCTAGAAATCCCATCCACTGTGTTTGTACTGTACAATGCAGCGTTTTGGACGCAGCTGAATCATGCTGTGTCCAAAACGCTGCTAACCCTGATCGTGGGCACGTACCCTAAGGGTACACCCAGTATGATGTTTGTTTTCCTCACAGATTTCTGTGAAAACCACGTACAAACTATTTGTCATTTGATCGGCGGACTTGTTTACATCGATCAATGGTCCAAAGAGAGTAGATGCGAATGTTCATCAGCTGGGTACCAGCCTGTGCAAGGGTGCATTACCACGAAGAGTATTTAGTGAGATTAATTTTATTTTTGACTGCCTTTTTTTTATCTATTCGGTATGTCTCTCTGTTTTTGATACTTATTGATAATAAACTTTGGCAAAACGTTTTTGATAGTCATTACATTGCATGTAATATATTTCCACAGCTAATGCAGTTTTATGGGCCTAATCCGCACAAGTTGAGTATCTCAAACATTCATCGCACTTCAGTTTATGCTGCGTAACAAAGACGGACAGCGGGCAGGAAACTTCTAGAAATCCCATCCACTTTGTTAGAACTGTACGGCTAGTTTCACACCTGCGTTGAACGGCATCCGTTGCATTGCGTTGTGTGACGGATGCAACGGATGCGTTGCATATAATGGCACAACAGATCGTACAAAACAACGGAAAGCTTTTTTTCTTTTTTTTCTTTTTTACAGTTTTACCGGCAGCAGACTATTGTGAACGATCAGCTGATCACCCGGCGGCCGGGCACTCAGCTAAGAGCTCTCACATGCCAGCGGCCAGGAGCGCAGCTGAGAGCTCTCACATGCCGGCGGCCGGGCACTCAGATGAGAGCTCTCAATAGCCGGCGGCCGGGCGCTCACCTGAGAGCTCTCACATGTTGGCGGCCAGGCGCTCAGCTGAGAGCTCTCAATAGCCGGCGGCCAGGCGCTCAGCTGAGAACTCTCAATAGCCGGCGGCTGGGCGCTTAGCTGAGTGCTCTCACATGCCAGCGGCCGGGCGCTCAGCTGAACATTCGGCCACCAAGAGACAAAATAAAGTTTCTGTGATTTAAAAAAAAAAAAAAAAATGACCATGAAAAATAGAGGATTCCGCCGCTCAAAAAACATTACAAGCTGCGTTCCTTCCTATTGGCGGACGCAACGCAGCGTCGGCCAGCGGAAGCAACGTAGGTACTTTTGGCACAATCCGTCATCCATACAAGTCTACGGGAAACAGCGGAATCCGTTAACTGTTTCTGCTGTTTTCCAAAAGGGCGGATTGTGACGGAAGGAAATTAACGCAAGTGTACCCTAAGATGCTGCATTTTATGCACTGTGAAAATATAGTGTCAAAAACTCATTGTGGAAACTGAACCTAAACTGGCTTTTTGATGAGGCTTTCTAAATGTTATATACCCACAGGTCAATGTTCTTTGTAAACTTTTATTTTGATTGCCAGGGACTAAACCACTGCCAGACAGTCAAGAACAGAATAATCTGATATGTTGAAATCCAACATAGAACTCAGCAATTCGATGCAATGGCGATTATATATAAAATATCCAGACATTTAAAGAGCTTGTCTACTTTTATTATTAAAATTAAAATTGCAAAGCGATTGTATAAACATGCAATTTACCTGTTATCACCCCGGACTGTTCTCCTGATCTCCAGGACACTCCGCTCTACCCCAACATTTGCTGTCCGGAATAAGTCAAAAGGCCCCAATGAACATTGGGTGGATGGCCCGGTTTGAGTCTCCAGCCTTGGTTGGCATTTTGCTAGGGTGTATGGTCTGCTTGGCGTGCAAGGAGTCAGATAGGATATACTATATACTTCTTTCAGTATAGAATCCATGAGTCGAACAGTCAGAACAAAATACAAAACTGCCAACCCAACCTTAACCTCTATTTACACTTCTGCCATGGTTATCGTTCACAACAGCCATGACCACTGTCACAGATTTGTTCTCAGTTGGATTATGACAGACCTCATTGACTTTAATGGGGTTAGTCTGTGTTCTAGTAGTGATGTTAAGAGTATTGCTTAAAAATGCACTGGTCTTAGTGTTAAAAATACTTTTTTAAGACCCTATTGTACTTTACATATTATTATTTATTTTTTTTTAAATCAGGATGACCGTGTAGGAAATGTCAGGGATGTGCTCACCTACTGGGGTTGTGTGAGACACAATCACTGAATCATGTGAGAATCGGCTTCTGCAATTTCCACAAATCAAATATGGAACATTTTCATCAGATGGATAAAATCTGCGCTGCCCAATTGAGAAATCCAGAGGTAGATGAATGAAAAGTGGTCTGGTTCATTCATAAACGCGTCAACAAATAAACCATTTTCATTCATCTACCTCCTTATTTCTCTATAGATTTTATCCACCCCATGGAAATGCCTAATATTAAAAATACTATCTTATGAAAACTCAGACAACTGCAGCTCAAATGTGAACAGAGCCAATGTAAATATTTATTTAATATTGTTCTGGAGGAATAACCTGCAGTAAATCTACATAGTTTTTCTTAAGGCCCATTTAGGCAGGCCAATAATTTGTAGTGAGGCTTCTTACGAACATTCGGTTCCCAATTATCAGCTTGTCTACACAGGCCGAAAAACATTGCACGATTGAGCAAACACTTACTTGTTTGTTGCGTGATTAGACTTTTCCACTGCTTAAGGCTATGTGCGCACACTGCGTCTTTTTGACGCTGCGTTTTTGGCCGCTAAAAACGCACCTGCGTCGAAAAAATGCATAAAAAAAGCATGCGTTTTTGCCGCGATTTGGTGCGTTTTTGGCTGCGTTTTGCTGCATTTTTGATCTCTGCGTTTTGCTGCGTTTTTCAAATGCATTGCATGGGCGGAAAACGCAAAAAAAAGCAGGAAAGAACTGACATGTCCATTTTTTTTTTTTAACTCAAAAACGCAGGTAAAAAAAAAAACAGATGTGTGCGGACAGCAAAAATGAAAACTCATAGACTTTGCTGGGGAAGCAAAGTCCTGCAGTTTTGAGGCCAAAAACGCACCCGAAAAACGCGCAAAAACGCCGCGAAAAACGCACTGTGCGCACATAGCCTAAGTCACTGTTCTCGGCAGCGCACTGTTCTGTGTAAACAGGTCATGTGCTGCCAATAACGTGATGTTCTATGTTCATAGAAGTGTTTGATTTGTCTAAATCAGCCATTAAGTGACCACCACTTGGTTTGCCCGTAACTGATTGGCGGTTGTTTCACATTCACGGCTGACCCGTCTAAAAGGGCTCATGGGCTACACAAAAGCCAATCCATGGTTGTGTAATGGCCTGCTTAGACAAGCTGACCACACTTCTATATGAACAGAACAGTTATTAATGTGATTATGCATGTACTGCAGAGAACCATGAGTTTTAAGGGTTTTTTTTTTTTTTTTTTTAAATCTCCTTTTGATAAACAAGTGTTTGTTCATCGGGTGATTGACCAACAATGGGGAAACAAACCTTCATAGGAGCTCTTTCCTAATAATTCTCCGGTGTAAATGGGCCTTCTAAGGTACCGTCACACTGGAGCGTCGCTACACGGGTTGCTGGTGAGCTGTCACACAGGCAGATCTCACCAGTGACCAGCCAGAAGCGACGCGTGGAAGCGATGCTGCGCTTGGTAACTAAGGTAAATATCGGATAACCAAGCGCTTGGTTACCAGATATTTACCTTGGTTACCAGCGCACACCGCTTAGCGCTGGCTCCCTGCACTCCTAGCCAGAGTACACATGGGGTTAATAAGCAAACCGCTTTGCTTATTTACCCGTTGTGTACTCTGGCTACGTGTGCAGGGAGCCGGCACCGACAGCCTGAGAGCGGCGGACGCGAGTAACTAAGGTAACTATCGAGTAACCAAGCAAAGGGCTTCTTAGTTACCCGATATTTACCTTGGTTACCAGCGTCCGCAGAAGCCGGCTCCCTGCTCACTGCACATTCAGTTGTTGCTCTCTCGCTGTCACACACAGCGATCTGTGCTTCACAGCGGGAGAGCAACAACTAAAAAATGGTCCAGGACATTCAGCAACAACCAGCGACCTCACAGCAGGGGCCGGGTTGTTGCTGGATGTCACACACAGCAACATCGCTAGCAAGATTGCTGCTACGTCACAAAAACCGTGACTCAGCAGCGATGTTGCTTAGTGTGACGTGGCCTTTAGAATGACCCTTACAGTGAAATGTATTAAATGGTCCATGTAAATCCGTCAAAAAGACCGTAAATGCAGTCTTGTCCTTTTCAATCTGTCGGTTACTTTTCTTGTACAGTAGGTTTTGTTGTGATGGTGCACAGGTAATGGTGATAACCCCTGACATGTACAGATTCAGGTCATTTGTTGTTGGCTATATCACTTACATAGGTCTTCACCCTTAATTCTTTTCCAGGCATTGATTGGTATCATTTATCCTACTGCGGTTAATCAACATTTGTCAGGAGTTTTTTTTATTTTTCTTTCATAGTGCTTGCTATATTCATGTGTGAGATGAGTCTGGAGGGTGTAGACATTCACCATTATGTGGTTTGTACATGGGTCCTGTTCGATGTAAGAGGTTGCCACGGTTAGTTTCATTGTCGTCTGACGTACTTTTGCAGTTTTACTTCCTTTAACTTTGTAGCAGTATTTATTGCAGACACAAGTTCCTTTTTCCTGCTCCTGGAATACTGAGAATTTCTGACTATATGTTTGTGCCATTGAGAGGTTTTAGAGAATGGGCATGGATCCTCATTATATTCTGGCCAGATGGAAATGGCGATACGTTTCATCAGGTGCACCACGAGCAATTCTGGGTGCATATTGCTAATCCCTGCCTATACGTCCCTGTGTCTAGTAGCATAAAGAGATCAGACCTCTCTGAAGCAGGAGGTGTACACCCGGCGTCATAGTGCGCATGTCCGGAAGTGCGGGGTATTTGATCATGCGCACTGACCCTAAAGCCAGCGTTTTGAAGCGATGACAACGGACATAGGTACGCGCATCACTGCTGATGACACTGGGCAATGGGCATTGAATAGCATTTTAGCACGTACTAACATGCTAAGAGGTCAGGAGTGCAGGAACTAACGCCCTTACGACTAGTCCCTGCGCTCATTAGCATATCATAAAGGATCTTTAAAAATACTTTTTTCTAAAGATCTCTATATGTCTGCTGCTATAGCCTGGAACAGTTAGGCAGGGATTAGCAATATGCACCCAGAACTGCTCGTGGTTCTAGGTACATTCAGGACCTGAGAAGTTCACTTTAATATACACAGAATGGTGGTCACCTCCAGATTTTCTTCTGTTTTGCTATTTCTTTCATTGATAGTAGATCTGATCATTGTACAATATTGTTTTATCCTGATTAAGAAGTTGGATGACTTTGAAACGCGTTGATAGTAAACTGCATCACTACTAACCCTGTCTTTTCAAACCCTCCTTTGGAATTTTATCGGCAGCGTAGAGAATTCACTTATTCCTTTTAGAAACGGACCACACTGCAGGAACAACACATTAATTCATTTTTTTGTTGTCCCATCACAGGTGGTTTTTGGGGAGACTTTTCCTTCCTACTATCACAATGAAAATCTACTTTGCAAAAACCTTCCATAGTCTTTCATTTAGTTTAAACTTTTTGATCCTTTCTGCCAGATAAAAAGAACGTCGAAATAACCTGAAGAGACACAAAGCTCTGTAAAAAATCTGTTTTAAGCATGTACTGTATTTACTACAGCGATACTTTTATAGTGTAAATTGCCTTTTTACCACCCACACAGTCAGTATAGTAAATGTGCACTGCCTATATACAACTCCACTGAGTATTACGTTTAGCCATGAACAATCTGAAATCTATACAATTACCAAAAAAGCTCTTGGCTTATTATTACATTATGTGTGGTCTTTGTCAGAGCCCCACCTCACCCCTTTAATGAACCCCATCAGTTTCAATACTATTCTTTATTATAAGCACAGCCATTAGAGTGGAGTTATATTTAGGTAAGAAAAAAACATTTAAAAGATAATTTCCAGGTTTATGGTTTTTTTTTTTTTTATTCAATAGGCTTGTGCCTTTTAATGGCATATTTTTCAACTTAAGAGAAAAACAGACCAATGTTTTTGGATCAGAGTGTGCTCCAAGTGTCATCAGTTTTTCGTTTACGGTATGTGGGGAAAAAAATATATATTTTTCTCCTTTCTTGACAGTACATGAAAATCGGACTGCACTTAGTGAAATTTAATTTATTTATTATTATTATTATTATTATTATTATTTATTATTATTATTATTGTTTTATTTTTCACTGACCCATAGACTTGAATTGCCAGTTTTTATTTGACCTCCAGATGAAAATCAAACGCCTCTCCACAATTTTCCATGAATCGCACTATCCACGAAAAATCCCGGCCATGTGAATGACTCCTTAGACTATCAGGGGTATGAGTGCTCGCTGTGAAAACTACAAATGGCACTCGTACGCAAAAAATCAGATGTTTGAATGAGACCCAGAATTACAAAATTTGCCTCCCTCTCCTCTGCTTACTTTTTTTTTTTTTTGCATACATTTAACAGTGGTGATGTCGCGACTACAGCACAACCTCTACACCCCATTAGTGTAAAAATAGATGTGTGCTTTTTGTTTATGGACTTGTTTGCTAATAGAGGCCAAGCAGCCCCTAAATCAGTGTACCTTGGTAGTTGGGCACTTGTTCAATTATGTGAATTCAGACTATTCTTTGTAAGTACAATTTATAGGCCTCAATCTACACAAGAAGGTTTAACAAAAGGTTCTGTCTTATGTATTATCCATAACATGCAATTATAGTGTCAGACACAGTATGGTCTTAGCAGAGGCTTTATTAGTAGTATTTGCAATGGTAGACCATTACCAATTCCCTTATGGTATGTTTATATATACTACCGTTTGTCCCCCGAAAGTAAGCCCTAGCAGGATTTTTTTAGCCTTTTTTTTTTTTTTTTGCATGCTTACAATATAACCCCTATTTCAAAAATAAGCCCTAGTTGTGGTTCATCATGCTAACAGGGCTTAGACAGCCCTTTTAGGATATGTACCGTAACTTTTATTGATGTATGTTGCCCTGTTGTGTTGTTGTAAGCCCTGGAAAATGTAGATGCACGCCTGCTGTAAATACAAAATTAATATTCACCACTGTGTGCCGGCATCAGTGATTGGTGCAGTTAGACTGCTTTATGTGCCCGCTGTTAATGGAAAATTAATATTCTCCCCTTCCCCTGCCCACCTCTTTGTACCAACCTTAGTCTGCTGTATTCCCGCCCAACGACGATCGCATAGCAATCCTCGGACTGGACGGCGGCTCTCCTGACTTGAGCGTGACGGCATTTATTTCTATGCAGATCAGCAGAGTCTGAGGATTGTGATGCAATCGTCGGGCAGGGAATACAGCAGTATGACTGAATCACGAACGCAGCCGCAGAGGGGTTGTCAAGGGAAGGGGTCAATGTTCAATTTGTATTAACATCGGGCACACTACTATACATTTTTCCAGTGGTTACAGCAACACAATGGGGCAACATACAGCAATAAAAAATATAAGAGATCCCCTGAAAATAAGCCATAGCGCATCTTTCGGCGACTAAAATTATATAAGACCCTGCCTTATTTTCGGGGGGGAAATGGCATGGTGTGTGAGGCTCCACATAGCTTAGTAACCCGACTCAGAGATACCATGGCAGCGGACGGGTCCCTGTGATCGCATTACCGATCGCCAGAGAGAGGTAAATGATTCCTCTCCTTGCCTCCTGAATGTTGCGATCGCACTGACAGCATTTAGGGGGTTAAACTGCCGGGGATCGGCGTGGGCACCTCTCTGGGCAGTGACATCCGGGTTCCGGATGTAACATCAGTGTTACGTCACCACCGGAGTCCGCTCCAGCGACTTCTACTCCAATTGCCAGGCAACGCTGTGCTCCTGCCGTTGATGGTGATGGAAGAGGAGTCGATGCCAGCGGCATTGGTGGGCGCAGGCTCTGATCATCCACTGGGCTGGGTTATCTTGGGATCTGCAGTACCACTGGCTGACTATAGGTGTCGTTCGTCTTCCAGCTGAAGTTGCCATCATTCAGCTACAGCCAATGGGAAGAAACCACACCCTTCTTAATTCCCCTCCTGTCTGCTGACCTCTGCCAGAGATAGTTCTGATTTCCTGGCTCCTGGTCTGCCTTATTCTGTTTAGTGATTCCTGTGTGCTGACTTCTGCGTGTTTTCTGACTACCCTCCTGCCTGCTGTGTTTGTACCTCGCTGCCCGATCCGGATTTGACCACTGCTACGTTTTCTGATAACGTCCTTGCCTGTCGATTCTGTTGCTGTTCTGCTATTCCTGGTTTGACCCTGCCTGACGACTACTCTCATCAAACTGCAGCCTTCCACAGGTAGTGATCTCCAGGGCCCTGTGTAATTCCAAATTCCTGTATAGGGATTAAAGGGTTTCAGGGTTCTGGGGGTCCTGCTTGGTGAGTGGCTTCCCTCTAGCCTGTCCATTACATCCCATCTGAGTCTGTGGATCCAGGCAGGTGTTACAATCAGCTGGAGACCGGGTGGCGATCGCAGGGGTGGAG
>NC_134354.1:121293650-121313650 GCF_048569485.1 Anomaloglossus baeobatrachus
ATGTTATGCCATATTCATGAGATCAGGGATAACTTTCCAATTTCCTAGCACCTAACTCTCACGGCACAGCGATCCCGACCCGAGAGCCGGCTGATTGGCGCTGATGTCGATCATGTTCACTGCCACTATTCATTCTAATAGGATTGCTGAAGACTAGCCGAATGAAGTACTCAGCTATCTTTGGTGGTCCCACTAAGAGTGATCAGACATTGCTCCATTTAGCCCAGGGTTACCCAAACTCCAGTCCTCGTGGCCCCCAACAGGTCATGTTTTCAGGATTTCCTTACTATTGAACAGGTAATGGAATCATTATCAAGGCATCACTTGTGCCATGTTAAGGAAATCCTGAAAACAGGACCTGTTGGGGGTCGTGAGGATTGGAGTTTGGGAACCACTGATTTAGCCTATTCTCAGCATCCCCATGGAGGCCATGGTGGTCAGACCCCCAGCAATTGGAAGAATATCCCCTTTCGCGAAGGTTGGGGATCACTTTCAAATTAGGTAACTCCTGTTTTAAAGAATGCTCAGCTCTTGTTTTAAGGTGCACTCTGCCAGACAAGGAGCTGTGTAGGATCGTGACTGCAGTGAACGCATGAGGAGGTGGGGGGGGGGTTGTCTAATAATAGTGCGGACCTGATATTTATTTATTTTTTATTTGATATGTACAATAGTTATGTTAATATACATTAATTTTTACATTAGTTTTCTGTGCATTTCCCTGTTCACTGAAATTTCCTTCTTCCTCCTTTTGTAATACTATGTCCCAAGCTGGCTGTAAAACCAGTATGAAAGGTAAAGGTGTGGTCTGGCTAAAACCAGGACAAAGGGAGGGACATGGGGAAGATACACACCAGGTGCACTGGTTTCTCTATCCAACTAGGTCAATACAATTATGCCTATATAACCTGTATATTTGCTTCTCTGATGCGGCTGCTGCAGCACAGCTTATTGTCACCGCGCATCTGAGACCTACTGTGATAGATGTTATCCTGCAATGAAAGGTTTTGTTTCATTATTTAATAAATATGAACTGTAGGATACAATTTAGCAATATCTTAAATTGCATTTCTAAACATTGGGTCTTCATTTTGCAAATGTCTCATAACATCTAGACTTCAAGTACACGGCAACTGTGGCCATAACAAAGGTCATGGCATAGTGCCAGCGAGAGGGGTCACATTGCAACCCACAGGGTACTGTGACAAAACAAGTCACAAAAAGTTAGAATCATTTGGATTTTCCACGATTTACACGTCATGGTACCCTCTTAGTCCTAATGGCACCCCATTTACTTTTCCTATGTGGCATACCACAAGTTATGGCCATGGAACCTGTGTAGCCCGAGCCTAAGGGTACGTGCCCATGATCAAGAGACCACAGCTGCGCATGATCAAGCTTCGTAGCGCTGCAGTGTCTCGCTTGTGTTCTCCCTATGAAGAACACTTGCAACTCCGCAGCAAAGAATTGACATGCTTGAGGTTCGGAAAGCTGCACCACAGGTCAGTTTTCGCTGCGGGCCGTACACGCACAGTGGGCAGTAGATTTCTAGAAATCCCATCCACTGTGCTTGTACTGTACAACGCAGCGTTTTGGATGCTGCAAACACTGATCCTGGGCACACACCCGTATCCGTATATGTTCTCAATCTGTCTGCATTGTAGATTGTGCCGGACTGCTTAGGCCATGTTCACACAATAGGTTTCAAAACTGATTGGCAGAAATTCAAAGTCGAGAGTTTTTATTTCTGATGTGGGTTAGTCCTATTGCATCCGGGTTCTGTAAGCCAAAATAGGCAGTTTCTGGGGACTTGAAGCAGAATTTTTTGGAGTACAAAAAAAGGTTTCATCTCCACTTATAAAAATAAAAAAAGAACTTTGCATTTTTTTTAGCCCCTCCCCAGTACCACCTATAGAGAGCAAGGGCACCAAAAACAGTTCAGATCAACGGCATCTGTAAAAGCACAGTCGGATGAAGTTTTTGTGAAGTCACAACCACTTTGCTCAGACGGTTTAAAATAGGCAGTATTTACGCCTTGTATGAACATGGCCTGGAATAATTTAGTTTTCTTTGTTACCTTCAGTCTCTAGTGTTTCATTTGGTCAATAACCTGGGATATAGCAGATGTATTTGGCAGCAGTCATTGTTGAAGAAGACATCTCTTTGCTAACAGACACAATAAGGGTAAGTTCACACAGTGCAGTTTTCGCGGAGTTTTTGCGCGTTTTTCGGGTGCGTTTTTGTCCTCAAAACTGCATGACATTGCTTCCCCAGCAAAGTCTGAGTGTTCATTTTTGCTGTCCGCACACAACTTTTTTTTTTTTTAAGCTGCGTTTTTGAGCTAAAAAATGGACATGTCAATTCTTTCCTGCGTTTTTCTGCGTTTTCCTCCCATGCAATGCATTGGAAAAACGCAGAGATCAAAAACGCACCAAATCGCGGCAAAAACGCATGCGTTTTTTTGCCGAGGGAGCGTTTTTAGCGGCCAAAAATGCAGCGTCAAAAAAACGCAGTGTGCACATAGCCTAAGCCTGATTCATCAAAGCTTTTACGTTAGAAGGCCCTGTGCGCCCACTGGCTTTTTTTTTTTTTTGTTTGTTTGGTTGTTTTGGTTTTTTTTTTTTTTGGTGCAGTTTTGGGCGCAGCTTGTGGTCCTAAACTGCATGTATGACCTTCTCCAGCAAAGTCTATGAGAAATCTGGAAAGCTGTACGCACATTGCTTTTTTGCCTGCAGTTTTGGGTGCAGAAATTTTGGGCGCATGTCACTTCTTTTCTGCATTTTTCCATTGAATATAGTGAGAAAATGCAGCAAAAACGCATGTTTTTTTTTTTCTGCCAGAGGGTGCGTTTTTTGCTGAAGAAACAAAATGAATCTGGAACGTCTGAATCCAGCTCACCTCCTCATCTGACTGGTGTGAACACCACTGGTCTTGATGAATCGGAGACAAAGAAAGAAACTGTATTTGCAGCTTTATATCCCCCTCCCAAGTCCCTTTTTTGTGTTTGTGTAGTAAAATAGGAATATTATGGGCAGATCCAGTCTATATCTTGTATAATAGCTTTATCTACTCTGTAATCTGTCACAAGATTTGGTGACTAAGCTGCGGTAACCACCAGTGGGCTCTTATATACAGCATTCTCGAATACTGTACATAAGAGCCCAGGCCGCTTCGTATAACGTAAACAAACACTGTTATAATACTCACCTAGGGGGCGGTTCGATGGGTGTCGCTGCTCTTTGTCTGGCGCCTCCTCTCTGCTGCGATCGCCGTCCTCCTTCTGAGCCTCGTGTGGATTGACGTGTCCTACGTTATCCACACAGGCCAGCATAGTGGTCCTGCACATGCTCACTTTGATCTACCCTGTTGAGGGCAGATCAAAGTATTGTAATGCACAGGTGCGATGAAAGGTGAAAGACCGCTCGCGCATGCGCACTACAATACTTTTATATGCCCTGAACAGGGCTGCGCAGGACTGCAATGCCGGCCTGTGTAGATAATGTAGGACATGTCATCCATGCTGAACTGGTTAGATGGAGGACGGCAATTGCAGCAGAGAGGAGGTGCTGGACCGGACAGCAGCAACGCCCATCGGACCGGACTGCCCCCTAATTGAGTATAATAAAAGTATTTTTTACGTTGTATAGACGGGCCTGGGCTCTTATACACAGTATTCTGGAATGCTGTATATAAGAGCTCACTGGTGGTGGACGCAGCTCATAGTCGACAAATCTGGTGACAGGTTCCCTTTTAATAATTCTGGGTTGCAGTGAACTCCCATATGCTATTATAAAGGTCAGTTGTTTCAATTTAGCATTTAATACATGTAGATCCTCTATGACTTGTTTAGGGTTGATGGGAGGAAAGGCCCATTTTTTTAAGGGTAAACATTTTCCTATGTGTACTCTTCAGGTTTCTGGACTATATTGACAAATGCTGTACCTTACTTGGTTTTCTGCTTTGGCTTCCACTTCCTGATCCTGTGCGTGCCACCAAATCACAGAGGGGAAATGTGTTAAAGATTGAGAACTGAACCCCTGCAGGCAGATGACAACTACAGGGGCTGGGTTGTCAACCAATCGGAAATTCCAGGACAGTCTGTAAAAAAAAAAAAAAAAAAGTGTGCGTAATTTTTTTTTTAAACTGATAAAACTTGTACAGATTATTTTGACTGTAATTATCAGTCTACAGTTTAGTGAATGCAGCTGTCGTCATCCTATCAAAATTATGGGCTGCAGACACATCACTTATAATTTATTATGATTTTCCAATGCGATCGTAATAAATATTTTTTGTCCGTATTTTTTTTTTTTTTCTTTAACTGAGCCTTTATTAACTTAAAAATAACAGAGTAAGAAAATATAAAACTTGAGATTGTAGCATACAATATAAAACTGAAGAATCTAAACCTTAAGGCGATGTGCCCACGCTGCGGAAAATGCGCGGATTTTGCTGCGGATTTTCCAGAAATCTGCAGCACAGCTACTCCCCAGCCATTTCTATGGCATTTGGAAAATGCTGTGCCCACGCTGCGGATTTTCCCGCAGCGGAAATCGTGCGGATTTTCGTGCGGAAAAATCTGCAGCATGTCAATTATTGTTGCGGATTTCTCCGCAGGGTCCCATATACTTACCTGCCTCACCAGAGTCACTTTCTCCGTCCGGTGTACAGGAGCGCGGTGAATCCAGGTACAGGAAGGAAGAGGTGGGCGGAGCCTTCACGAGCTCCGGTCATGTGACAGCCGGAGCTAGTTCAGGCCCGCCCACCTTCTCCTGCAGACGCTGAGAGTGACCCGGTGGCCGGAAAGCGAGGTGCTGCATGATGGAGGTAAGTATGAACTCCCCCGATCACTGCAGCACTTGTTCTGCATTGAGGATGCAGTGCCGAAGCCATGGTACTGTATCCTCAATGCAGAATGCCCGCACCATATCCGCACGACATTCCACTGTACATCCGCAGCATGGAAACAGACAAAAGTTGTGGTGCTGTTTCCTGGGAGCTTCTGCGGATATATCCGCAGGACACTGTCCCCATGGGCACATAGCCTAAAGGCAGGTTTTAGATGAAGACAATGACAGGACGTCTGATCATGATTTTTTAATAAGCCATTCAGCCAAAAAATATAGTCTACCTGGCAATCCTGTACAGGGGTTAAAAGGACTGTTGTTCCTGTATGATGGTGTACATTAGGTATTTTCAGGGCCCTTTTAGGATGTCTGCTCTGCTTTATTTGTCTGATCGCTGTAAACACCTTTAGCATCAAATAGGAGTCATCTGGGACTAAGTTAGCAACTACCTGCCTGTTGTGCCCAGTGCCAATCTGTGTCAGCACAGGGTGCTCCTGCCGGCGATTCAGCGGCTTCCACTGACATCACTTCGGCAGAGCGGCATCTTTTTTTCTCACTATGCCCTGTTAACAGGTCAGGACTGCTGACGTCATGCTGATTGACTACCGGCTCCCCACTGCCTAATTGTGGGAAGTCGGCTGTCCATCAGCATGATGCTATCCGTCACGCCCCATTAACAGAGCAGCCCAGAAAATGAAGAGCTGCTATGTTGATATGGAGCACCTGCATCGCTGGCCAGAACGGTCAGTGACCACTCTGAGACGGAGCCGGCTACAACGGGTAGGTAATTGAGCCTGTTTGCAACTATCAGCCTGTTTGTTTTTAGGCACACAGTAAAAATAAAATTCATGGATTAACGCTTTATAGGGGTTGTCCCCTTCCGGATGATATTGGGCCCTGGCTATTATATACCCACCGGCTTTGCCACAGTTCCCTGTGTGAAACATTGGTTGTGACACTGTCTCCTTTTTGTTACTGTGTGTTTCATTTTCAGTTTGCACCTGTTCACATTCGATGTGCCATCAGTCTTTTTGTTAGATTACAGGGTCATAGCTTCTGATTGAGCACTCCTGCTCTTCAGCCTCAGGCGATTTTAATTCTCTATTTGCAGGTTCCAATCTGCCCATCAATTGTAGGGTTTATTTTAACCCAAAGAGATGCATTAGTTTGATAGGTACCCAACAAAACTGAGCTTGTCTTGCCACTGGCTGTTGGGCTCACATAAAACTGGCCAATTTTGTGTTTTGAAGTATCTAAATTTTTACATGATTTTTCATAGCAGTAATGCATGTCTATATTCCCATATTCATTGTTCCACATATCTTAGCGCTACAGAGTGCAACTGTCTATTTTTTATTTATTTATTATTTTTTTTTTTTAGGGACTGAGAGACAGAAATGCAAACACCATTGTTATAGGTTTTAGGTTGCCAAACCCTTCTGCCAGGAAGGAAAACTTTTCAGGGTCTCAATCAGGCAAGATAGTGCTCTCTTTGCTCCTTCCAACCCGTCTTGTTACTTTTTCATTGTTCTATCTGGACATGTAAGGTGTTATTTATGAGTTTGTTTTGGGGGTGACCCCCTGAGATTTTGACATGATTACTGGATAAATTAATTAATAAAAAAAGGGGACGAACTCCCACCACACCTAACTGTTAATTTGGACCTATACTGCCTAATGGAAATTCCATTTTTGCTGGTGTAAGGATACCAGCCGGCAAGGTCCTGGGTGGGAGTTTTGTCTCCTTGACTGGGATAGCCTCTGTAATATAGGACTCGGAAAATCATGCTCCAGCACATATAGTGCTGAGAGGGTTTTTAAAATAGTCCCAGATATTGGATCAGGGGTTTAGGTACGGCCAGAAAAGCTGGTTTGGACTGATCGTTCCATACCTGCATTTTGCTGGGACTTTTTAAGGCAGATCGGCTGCCTCAGTTATTGTCTGTGTGCCTGTACTGCTCTGTGAGTAGAAACTATCTGCATGTCCTGCTTTAGGGTTCGCTCACAAAAGTGTTTAAATCTGTTGAGTGCATGAGAAAACAATCTTGGCGTGCTGCGTTTTGGCAGTGTGTCTCACATTGCGCACCCAGACAAGTCTATGGGGGTGTGTGAAACATTGGACATGAAACATGTCCTCTGAGTGCAGTCCAATATATTCAGGGACAGACAGTGGAGAAGATGGAGAAATTAATCTCTCTCTCGTCCTGCTCTCTTTTCACACGTGAGAGAATCGGATCACAGTGACACTCCTCACACTCGCAGCAGTATAGGAGACGATTATATCATCAGTGTCACCCCAAGCTTAGGCTGCTTTCACACATCCGTTTTTTGCAGTGCGGCTCAATCCGGCTCAAAAACCTATGCAACGGATGCGGCGAAAAAAAACGGATCCGTTGCATACGTTTTTCCATGCGGCCCGTCCATTTTTTGACGGATACGGCTTGATACTGAGCATGCGCAGTACAAAAAAACGCATCCGGCAGCCGGATGCGGTTTTTGCCGCAGGACGCCGCATCCGGCGTCCATAGGCTTGCATTGTAAATCGCGCCGGATACGGTGCGATGCGTTTTTTTCGCCGCACAAGAAAACGTGCCAGGCAACGTTCCATCCGGCCGCCGCATGGGCTAAATATTCCGCATCCGGCAAAAACCGGACGCAACACAAGGCCATGCGTCACAATACGGTGCTAATGCAAGTCTATGTGGGGAAAAACGCAACCGGCGGCAAAAAAAAACTGTTGCGTTTTTTTCTTCAAAGCGCCGTATTGTGCCGCTCAGCAAAAAACCGGATGTGTGAAAGCAGCCTTATTGTGCAAACCTTGTAAAAGGATTGTTTGGTTGCATAGAACATTTTGGCTGAAGAAAAGCTATTTATGCAAGAAATAAACTCTAACCAGTGTTGCCATAAGAACTGGCCCTGGATATTGTTTTTATTTTCTCGGTTTGCATTGGTATAAATTTCTCTACCTTCCTTGGAAGTTTATTTTTAATGTGCTGAATACAAATTCTGTTAACAGGACTCTTTTTCTAATTTTTGTATTTTATCAATGTATTGTTTCTTTGGGGCACATGGACATTAGCAACAGACTCGCATACATCCCATCTTTTGTATAGAAACCTTCATAGGCGGCTTTCACACATCAGTTTTTTGCCATCAGGCACAATCCGGCAAACACCTGAAAAAAACGGATCCGGCGTCTGTTGCCGCTGGATCTGTTTTTTTCCCCATACACTTCTATTAGTGCCGGATTGTGCCATATGGCCTTGCGTTACATCTGGCTTTCGGATCCGGCAAAATGTGCTTGTCCGGCGGCCAGATGGAACGCTGAGGGGAACGTTTTTTGTCTCTGGCGAAAAACCGGATCGCGCCGTACGGCGTGTTTTATAATGGAAACCTATGGACGCCAGATGCGGCGTAATGCGACAAAAAACGGATACGGCCGCTGGATCCGTTTTTTTGAACTGAGCATTCTCGGCATCACAACGGATCCGTCAAAAAACTGAAGGAACTGATGGAAAAAACTGATGCAACGGATCAGTTTTTTCACCGGATCGTGCCTGGGGCGGCACGCTGGCTCAGTTGTTGGCACTGCAGTCTTGCAGCGCTGGGGTTCTGGGTTCGAATGCCACCAAGGACACCATCTGCAAGGAGTCTGTATGTTCTCCCCGTGTTTGCGTGGGTTTCCTCCGGGTACTCCGGTTTCCTCCCACACTCCAAAGACATACAGATAGGGAATTTAGATTGTGAGCCCCAATGGGGACAGTGTTCCTGATGTATGTAAAGCGCTGCGGAATAGGTTAGCGCTATATAAAAATAAAGATTTGTTTTATTTATTTTATGCCAAAAAAATGATGTGTGAAATCTGCCTTATGTTAATTTGAGCGTTCTCCATTAGGGTGCGTGCCCACGATCCGGGTTCACTGCTTCCAGAATGCTGCGTTGTACAGTACAAGCACAGTGAATGGGATTTCCAGAAATCTCCTGCCCACTGTGCTTGTTTTTCCTGCAGGGAAAAAACTGACCTGTGGTGTGGCTTGCCAAGCCGCAGCATTTCAATTTATTACTGCAGAGATACGAGCGTTCTCCACAGGGAGAACAGAGAGACCGCAGCGCCCAGGACCCTGATCATGGGCACGAGCAGCTGCGGCCTTCTGCAGATTACACTCACGGCCCCCGCAGTAGAGGACACGCTGCATCCAGGACACAGCATGTCCGTATCGTGGGCATGTAGCCTTCGGGGCAAAGATCATTGCAAAGGGAGGGGACCAGTTCATGTAGTGAATGGTGGATCCTGTGTTAACCTATCATCGTAAAGTGGAAACCACAAACTAAACAAGAAGCATGTGCGCGATCCTTACCTGTGAATTTTTCATAACTAGTGAAGGAAATCCACTCAAAACTGTATACTCACAAGAGAAAGTGACACCTTGTGGATTTCAAAAACGCAGCACAGGTCCGCTTACGCAGCGTAAAAAAATATAAT
Organism: Anomaloglossus baeobatrachus; assembly: GCF_048569485.1. NCBI lineage: Eukaryota > Metazoa > Chordata > Amphibia > Anura > Aromobatidae > Anomaloglossus > Anomaloglossus baeobatrachus. The sequence continues at coordinate 121,302,978 of NC_134354.1, forward strand.
CCCGTAAATAAAAATGATATAAGCCCAGTGGGCAGGAGATTTCTATAAATCCCATCCACTTTATTGGAACTGTAAAATGCTGCAGTTTTCTGCTCAGAGAAAATAAGCCGGGTATAAATCTCATTTCGGAACTTGGCCCCAAAGGTCGATTTCTCTGGTAAAGCACTTTGCAGTACCGCACAAAGGAACCCGCAGTAATGCAAAGCTGTGTGATATGGCGGCATGACCGGGGCCTGTGGAATAGGCAGCTTTTAGCTTCACTTTGTGAATGGGATTTCTGTTCAGGCTCGTACACAGGAGCACGATGTGCTGATTGTAAAGCGTTCACGTCCCATTATTTTCCTCACTCTTAAGAATAAAGAAACAGATCAAATATCCAATTTCCCATTTAACTGTAATTAGCAAACCAAATTCATTAGCAGTGGATTGCTCGGCTGACGCTCAGCACGTTTCAGCTGAAACATCCCGCCAGAAATAGCTCGCTCATCACTTCCTTCCTTCATACTTAGATTCCTGAACTTTGACACTTTGTGTGCGAACTTAAGAAAACAGTAAGGAGGTGCTCTTGTGTTGCCGACATTGTTGGGACTAAAATCGGTTAGTTTCTGCAAGGATTAAAGGGGATGTCCAGGACTAACTTATTGACAAGCTATCCTTACAATAGGTCATCAGTGTTAGATCAGTCCGAAACGCGGCACCTCCATCAATTCGCTGTTATGTACCCCAGCCATGGCAGAAATACTGTACAGGGCTGGAATAGTGCAACTCCCGAGTACTGCGCCATATCAATCATTCAAGGTGCAGTACCTGAGAGCAGCCTCGCAGTTACGGGCCCACCTTATTTATGTACTGATCAGTAGGGTGCAGGGTGGTTGGCCCACGACTGATGTAATCATATTTACAACCCATCTTAAGCATAGGTTATTAATGCTGGTCCCGGATATGCCGTTTAATTAAAGGGGTTGTCCCGACTACAGTGATAAGTCTGCAGTCACTCTATGTAACTGCAGCCTTATGAATCCTCCCAGGCCATGCGTTGAGCACGGCAAGGAGTCGCCGGTTTCTGAGCCGTGAACGGCGGTCACATGACCACAATCATGCACTATACTTGTTCCCGGCCAGAACCCGACTAGTGAGGCTGCTTTCACACATCCGGTTTTTGCTGAGCGGCACAATTCGGAGCTTTGCAGAAAAAATGCAACTGGGTTTTTTTTTGCCGCCGGTTGCATTTTTTTCTGCATAGACTTGCATTAGCGCCGTATTGTGCCGCATGGCCTTGCGTTACATCCGTTTTTTGCCGGATGCGGCATATTTAGCCCATGCGGCAGCCGGATGGAATGTTGCCTGGCACGTTTTTTTGTGCAGCAAAAAACCGCATCGCGCACTATTTACTAATGCAAGCCTATGGACGGCGTCCTGCGGCAAAAAACGCATCCGGCCACCCGATGCAGTTTTTTGCACTGCGCATGCTCAGTACCAAGCCGCATCCGTCAAAATATGGACGGGCCGCATGGAAAAACTTTTTCGTCGCATCCGTTGCATAGGTTTTTGAGCCGGATTGAGCCACACTGCAAAAACCGCATGTGTGAAAGCAGCCTCACTCAATAAAAGTATATTCAATGGGCGTTTCTGACTAGTGCGTGTAACCGTCCATTGGGCGCATCCTTGCTCAATACATTTATATGGAACAAGCTGCACCCCATTAGTCGGGTACCTGCCGGGAATATGCAAATCGCACAGTTGCGGTCACGTCAGGCAAGGCGACTCGTCGCAGTGCAGAGCCTGGGAAAATTCATAAGTCTGCAGACACATAGAGTGACTTCAGACTTCCCACTTTAGGCCGGACAACCCAAAAAAAAAATCCTACAAAAAGCAGGTTTTGTTGCTTTTTTTCCTGCTTATTGTTGTTGCAGCTTACCGTATATGTGTCATTTGTCTACAGTACATGTTTTCTAATTCAGTTAGGAAAAAAAATGGACTTTTTTCGAGCGCTCCGTGTCTTGCTGTACTGTAGAACAACGTTTTGTATGGGAGATTGTGAAGGGGATATTTTACGGTTTCTGACTATTCCTTTTAGATGAGGATAGGGGCCAGAGTGTATGTAATGCAGGGAACTGTGCCTCTACTTCCAGCTCACATGACGATGGCTGCTTGGTATAACCAGGTCCAGAGTAGCCTGATGGTGACCGCTCTCACTTGCCAAGGCCGGTTTACCCTGTAACTTTGGCTTTCTGGCAACTCCAGTTATAAGGGAAATTAATAATATAAAAAAAAATACAAATCCCCTTTTTGGGTACACGTAATAAGAAAAAAAGGAAAGTGGTACAATGTAGAAATCATAAATAATGCCAATAAAAAAAAATACAAAAATGCTCTATCATAAATGAAGCCCCCATAGCCCATGCACATTAACTTAATATATAGCATATGGTAACTCTTTGAACAGTACATGCAAAGAACTGGGGTAAATTGTACTGCTCAGAATGATTCCAGGGAAAATTGGTTAAACCAGATTCTCCTAGTGAAAAATATTCTTTAATATGAGATGTCTTATAGACCCCTTTTATAGGACTATGGTCTCCTTTTTTTCCTTTTCAAAGTTTTGGGTTTTTTTCTTTTAAGTTTTTGATACTTTAAGCTCATAAAGAATGTGTGTCCTGTTCTGGAACACTTGACCATGACTGACTGACGTTAATGTGCCAGTCCAGTGACTCACCGTGTGTGACTGGCAGTGAACTCCTTGCCAAGCCTGGAGGAGGTGACGGCCCTGGTTTCTGATACAGGAGAAAGGTCTCTGGATAAGAAAGGCTGAAACTACTTTAAAAAGAAAAACTACTAACGCACCATGTTCATATAGTGCGTGTGTTTGTGTTTGTGTGTGTGTGTGTGTGTGTGTATATGTTCGTCTTATATTTAAAATAATTCGTATAATATATATTATATATATATATAAAAATTTATATTATATATATATATATATATATAAATTTTTATATATATATATAAATTTATATATATATATATATATATATATATATATATATATATATTTTATTATTATTATTATACTATACTATGATAACACCAGTATACACAAAACTCAGTTTATACATAAAGGTCTTATATTATTAAAAGAAATCCAAACCTACAGGGATCAAGCGTTTGCGATAACTGGCAATGAGTCTTTTTCCAACGCTGTTGAGGAATTTTGGCCCACTCATGTTTGCAAAATTGTAATTCAGCCACATTGGAGGGTCTCCAAGCATGAGCCGCCTTTTTAAGGTCATGCTAGGTCATGCCACAGCATTTCAATGGGATTAAGGTTAGGATTTTGACTAGGCCACTACAAAGTCTTAATTTTATTTTTCTTAAGCCATTGAGAAGAGGACTTGCTGGTGTGTTTTGGATGATTGTCCTGCTGTATAATTAAAGTGCAATTCAGCTTGAGGTGATGAACAGATGACCGGACATTATCCTTCAGGGTTTTTTGGTAGACTGCAGAATTCATGGTTCCATTTACCACAGCAAGTCTTCCAGGTCCAAAAGCAACTACAGACCATCACACTATCACCACCATATTTTACTGTTGGTATGATGTTCCTTCTCTAAAATGCAGAGTTACTTCTATGCCAGATATATTGGGACATACACCTTCCAAAAAGTTCAACTTTTGTCTTGTCAGTGCACAGAGTATTCTCCCAAAAGTCTTTGGGATAATCAAGATGTTTTCTGGCGAAACTAAGATAAACCTTTGTTCATTTTGCTCAGCAGTGGCTTTTGTCTTGGAACTCTGCCATGCAGGCCATTTTTACCCAGTGTTTTTCTTAGTGGAGTCATGAACACTGACCTTAGCAACCTATAAAGAATCCAGGAATCGTACTTTATATTTATCAAATCAAGTTTTATTTATACAAAGTGCTCGTGCAAAATTCATATAAAAATTTCATCATATATAGGATAACATTTTTGGAATGTAGGGAGGGATGTCAAGCCGCACTTATAAGGAGTGGCACAGTGTTACAATAGCTGCATCTGCCCGTATCGTAACGGCCAGTATAAATGGATATATCATATATTGACAGGAGTGGACCAAAGGGGATATATTCTACAGTTGCACAGTATAGAATACCAGTGTTGTAAGTTTTATACTGGTGTGAAATTATGAACACCCTATGTAAAACTGGGTAAATTACCAACCGCTGTGTAGACTAATTGGAGGACACTATAATAAGCATGCCTTAGTAGTTTGTGGTAGCAGGCATGTGACCATAGCGTTGCCTCCATCTATCTGCTTAGCCCCATAGTTCAGTCCAAATACCTGTTGTCATTATGTATCCAATATGCGTCCACAGCAGCACCGTAACTTGCACCTACTCCAACCTCGACGCGCGTTTCACCGCACTGCCGGTTTCATCAGGAGGTATGTGCAGTCTATAGCATATCCCCTTTATGAAGGGTCCATGATTGAGTTCAGGTGCACGTCTCCGGTCGGGTGTATGGACGCATGCGCCTGCGTGATGCGCATCCTGGGCGCCAGTCGCCTATCGAGCACGTCACGCGCCACGTGACCGCAAATCTGCAGTCAGCGGCCACGTGACACGGAGCGGGCATGGAGACCGGATGTGTATTCCGGTCTCCATGCCAACCCACTCTGTCGGCGAGTCACGCGCAGGAACTGCACAGCGCACACAGACGCTGCGTCCCCCAGCGTCAGACGGCAGCCAAGCTCAATCATGTAAGAAAGTTATATTAATTAGTCTTAAAACTCAAACTTGAGCATATATCTGAAAACATTCACATATAGATATATGGATAATCATAATGTGTTACCAGCATACAGTTATATAATGACACTGACATAGTGTCTCCCATATCTTATTGTATATATGCAAGCATACACATTGTACTTAGTGTTGAATCACTACGTCCATCAGCAGTTCACATATTCTCCAGCTTTTCAGTATTCGGTTCTATTCATCCATATGGCTAACATTATAGCCTTGGACTTTTTTATCATCAAAGAGAGGGAGAGGGTCCATAGAATTCAACAGAGTGGATGTTTTCTGTAGCGTATGATATTGCTATATGCTAGAGACAGAGGCATAGAAAAAAGAACAGGAAATTATATTAAAATCTTATATAATGAAATGTAGTGTATTAAAATTCGCGCTACACATGCAAAAAGGACCTGAAGCTCAAGGATTCGTTTAGCCCTCTTGGGGCCATGGTGTCAAGTACTACAATCCATTTTGTTTCTTTTTTTAAAAGTTCATTTTTGTAGTTTCCCCCTCTGGCTCCCAGGCTGACATGGTCAATACCTTTTACTTTAAGACTGGTGGGGTTGCACTTATGGTAAAGGAAAAAATGTTTTGGTATTGTTTTTAGCTCACTGATATCCTTACACCCCTTAGCGTTGATGATATCGCGAATGTGCTCCAGAGTTCTCACTCTTAGCTGTCTGGTGGTCATACCGATATATATCATGTTGCATGAACAGCTAGCATGATATATCACCATCTCAGTCCTACATGTGATATTAAATGTAATGGAGTAGTTTTTTGTTCCCCCACTGTTCTCAAATGTTGTACATCTCTGCACATATTTACATGCGGAGCAAGTCCCGCATTTGTAACAGCCCCATTTGGGTCCTTTTTGACTGAATGGATTATTATTCAAAGGGACATAGTGACTACGGGTTAGTAGATCTTTGAGATTTTTGGATCTGCGCCAAGTCATTGACGGATATGAAGTCAGATGTCTGGCTAGATCTTTGTCTGCCAGCAATATCTGCCAGTGTCTCTGAAAAATGGTTTTAATTTCATGCCATCTATTATTAAACGCTGTGATAAATCTCACGTTTTCCCACATATCTGCACAGCCGATCACAAGTGTTTCCCCCCCATGGACTGAGTCCAAATGTGGACATCTTTGTTGAGCTGGTAAGAAAAGATCTATCCTCTATTCCTGAAAAAGTGACAAACTATAACTTGACATTTAAGGAAAGAGAAGCTATTAAAGAATTAAAAAATATGAAGAATATAGTAATAAAACCAGCAGATAAAGGGGGTAACCTTGTGATTTGGCCTACAGATATGTATGAGCGTGAAGCTCTACGCCAGCTAAGATCATCAGTGTGTTATAAGAAATTGGATAGTAATCCTACTACATCATATAAAAAGATACTAGATGAGATCATTGAAACAGGCTTTGATAGGGGAATCATCTCAGCCAAAATGAGGGACGGGCTCATGACAGAATCTCCAAGAACTCCAACCTTCTATATAACACCAAAAGTCCATAAAGATAAAAATAATCCCCCAGGACGCCCAATAATATCTGGGATTGGAGGCTTAAATGAGAAAATATGCAGATTTGTTGACTTTTATCTCCAGGAATGCGTCGGAACCCTGCCTTCACATATTAGAGACACTACAGACATACTCAAGCGCCTCGACAGTATTCAGCTAGAACCAGATATGATTCTGGTCACATGCGATGTAGAGGCGCTATATACATCTATTGCTCATGACCATGGGACCACTGCATGCAGAACCTTTCTGCGGATGACCAATATGGACAGAGAACTAATTCAATTCGTTATGGAGTTATTGGACTTTGTTCTAACTCATAACTACTTCGTTTTTAAGGACCGCTATTACCTACAGCTCCAGGGAGTGGCAATGGGGGCGACTTGTGCGCCCTCATATGCCAACCTCTTCCTGGGGTTGTGGGAGCGGGATGTTGTCCAGTCCGTAGAGGGGTTTGATGCAGTGGTCTCATGGTACAGGTACATCGACGATGTCCTATTTGTATGGCAGGGGTCTGAGGCATCCCTGGAGATATTCCTGCAAAATTTGAATAGAAATGATCTAAATATTAAATTAACATCAAAATATGACTATTGGAAGGTGGAGTTCCTGGACGTTCTGATCATGAGAAACGAAGATGGTCAGTTGAGCACGGATGTGTTTAAAAAATCTACGGCTACAAATACACTTTTGCACGCGTCCTCTTCCCACCACCCCCAGACCATTAAAGCAGTACCAACAGGGCAATTTTTACGTATGCGGAGAATCTGCTCCAGTGCGGGAAAGTTTGAAAATCAAGCTAGACTCCTGAGTGACAACTTAGCTGAGAGAGGCTATAAACCAAAAAATATAAGATCAGGATATATTAGAGCAGCCAAAAGTAATCGTGAGTCTCTTTTAACAACTAAAAACAGAAATAACAGTAAAGATCTACAACCTGTGAGATTTATCACAGCGTTTAATAATAGATGGCATGAAATTAAAACCATTTTTCAGAGACACTGGCAGATATTGCTGGCAGACAAAGATCTAGCCAGACATCTGACTTCATATCCGTCAATGACTTGGCGCAGATCCAAAAATCTCAAAGATCTACTAACCCGTAGTCACTATGTCCCTTTGAATAATAATCCATTCAGTCAAAAAGGACCCAAATGGGGCTGTTACAAATGCGGGACTTGCTCCGCATGTAAATATGTGCAGAGATGTACAACATTTGAGAACAGTGGGGGAACAAAAAACTACTCCATTACATTTAATATCACATGTAGGACTGAGATGGTGATATATCATGCTAGCTGTTCATGCAACATGATATATATCGGTATGACCACCAGACAGCTAAGAGTGAGAACTCTGGAGCACATTCGCGATATCATCAACGCTAAGGGGTGTAAGGATATCAGTGAGCTAAAAACAATACCAAAACATTTTTTCCTTTACCATAAGTGCAACCCCACCAGTCTTAAAGTAAAAGGTATTGACCATGTCAGCCTGGGAGCCAGAGGGGGAAACTACAAAAATGAACTTTTAAAAAAAGAAACAAAATGGATTGTAGTACTTGACACCATGGCCCCAAGAGGGCTAAACGAATCCTTGAGCTTCAGGTCCTTTTTGCATGTGTAGCGCGAATTTTAATACACTACATTTCATTATATAAGATTTTAATATAATTTCCTGTTCTTTTTTCTATGCCTCTGTCTCTAGCATATAGCAATATCATACGCTACAGAAAACATCCACTCTGTTGAATTCTATGGACCCTCTCCCTCTCTTTGATGATAAAAAAGTCCAAGGCTATAATGTTAGCCATATGGATGAATAGAACCGAATACTGAAAAGCTGGAGAATATGTGAACTGCTGATGGACGTAGTGATTCAACACTAAGTACAATGTGTATGCTTGCATATATACAATAAGATATGGGAGACACTATGTCAGTGTCATTATATAACTGTATGCTGGTAACACATTATGATTATCCATATATCTATATGTGAATGTTTTCAGATATATGCTCAAGTTTGAGTTTTAAGACTAATTAATATAACTTTCTTACATGATTGAGCTTGGCTGCCGTCTGACGCTGGGGGACGCAGCGTCTGTGTGCGCTGTGCAGTTCCTGCGCGTGACTCGCCGACAGAGTGGGTTGGCATGGAGACCGGAATACACATCCGGTCTCCATGCCCGCTCCGTGTCACGTGGCCGCTGACTGCAGATTTGCGGTCACGTGGCGCGTGACGTGCTCGATAGGCGACTGGCGCCCAGGATGCGCATCACGCAGGCGCATGCGTCCATACACCCGACCGGAGACGTGCACCTGAACTCAATCATGGACCCTTCATAAAGGGGATATGCTATAGACTGCACATACCTCCTGATGAAACCGGCAGTGCGGTGAAACGCGCGTCGAGGTTGGAGTAGGTGCAAGTTACGGTGCTGCTGTGGACGCATATTGGATACATAATGACAACAGGTATTTGGACTGAACTATGGGGCTAAGCAGATAGATGGAGGCAACGCTATGGTCACATGCCTGCTACCACAAACTACTAAGGCATGCTTATTATAGTGTCCTCCAATTAGTCTACACAGCGGTTGGTAATTTACCCAGTTTTACATAGGGTGTTCATAATTTCACACCAGTATAAAACTTACAACACTGGTATTCTATACTGTGCAACTGTAGAATATATCCCCTTTGGTCCACTCCTGTCAATATATGATATATCCATTTATACTGGCCGTTACGATACGGGCAGATGCAGCTATTGTAACACTGTGCCACTCCTTATAAGTGCGGCTTGACATCCCTCCCTACATTCCAAAAATGTTATCCTATATATGATGAAATTTTTATATGAATTTTGCACGAGCACTTTGTATAAATAAAACTTGATTTGATAAATATAAAGTACGATTCCTGGATTCTTTATAGGTTGCTATTTAATGTACTGGAATCTATTTCAGAACTATGAGAGGCCTTATATAGGTTAACTGACCTTAACTGAGGCAAGTGAGGCCTGCAGTCCTTTGGATGATGTTGTGGGGTCTTTTGTGACTTCTTTGAGTCGTCGCTGCACTCTTTGGATAATTGATAAACGGATCCGTAAGGGCAAGGACACAGAAACAGCTCTCTGTAGGCTATGTTGGCACGCCCCACACAATAGGAATGCAAGCTTTAGGAAAAAGGGACTTAGGGTGCCACATACCATAGTAAATAAAGCCCAAATCATATTTCATGCAAATAAAAGTATTTTATTGATGACAAGAAATACATAGGGGTCGTAGAGTAATATGTAAAAACACTGATAAATATCATAAGATCAGGAATGAGGAGAATTAGTTCTCTCCACTTTTGGAGTGATTTTTATTCTTTATTGAAGCACCTGTGCACTTTGTGATGACTTCTGTCATATGGGATGCACTTCCACACTTTACTAGGTGAACCCATTTAGGTTTATTATAACAGTCTATTACCATTTCTAAGGGAATCTTCTGTGCCTCTTTTTTTTTTTTTTTTCCTTCCTCATTCCTGATCTTATGATATTTATCAGTGTTTTTACATATTACTCTATGACCCCTATGTATTTCTTGTCATCAATAAAATCCTTTTATTTGCATGAAATATGATTTGGGCTTTATTTACTATGGTATGTGGCACCCTAAGTCCCTTTTTCCTAAAGCTTGTACTCTTTGGATAACTGTGGTCGGCTGGTCACTCCTAGGAAGGTTCACCACAGTTCCATATTTTCGCCATTTATGAATAATGGCTCTGTGTGGTTCGCTGAAGTTCTAAAGTTTTAGAAATGACTTTATAACCTTTCCCAAACTCTCAATTACTTTATTTTTTCTTTGTGCCTACATTTATTTAAATTGCAGCATGGTATCTAGCTTTTCAGGATCTTTTGGTCTACTTCACTTTGTCAGACAGGTCCTATTTAAGTGATTACGTGATTGAGAACAGCTTTCGCAGTAGTCAGGCCTGGGAGTGGCCAGGGAACTAGAACTCTGCTTCCGAGAGATATGATAAACCACAGTTAATTTATGTTTTAAGGGGGGGTATCACTGTTTCACACAGGGCCCTGCAGGTTTGGATTTCTTTTTCCCCTAATAATATTTGCTTATTATTGTCTAATATTTAAATTTATGTGGTGATCTGAAATGTTTAAGTGTAAATAATAAGAAAGGCAGGAAGGTAGCAAACAGCTTTTCACACTACTGTGTGTGTGTATGTATGTATGTATGTATGTATGTATTTATAACATTTTAGTGGGTGAACTAGAGAGCCAAACCATGGATGACCATAGATTAAGGTGCTATTGACATGAATTTCTCACCAGATGTTGGTAACAACCCATCTA